>NC_047650.1:40315683-40615683 GCF_902201215.1 Prunus dulcis
TTTGGGTGCCGTGAGCAGTTTAGGCTCATGCAGGCCAGGAGCTATTGGTGCCTTGTGCAGTTTTGGCTCGTGCAGGCGAAGGAGCTTTTGGTGCCTTGTGCAGTTTTGGCTCGTGCAGGCGAAGGAGCGTTTGGTGCCTTGTGCAGTTTTGGCTCGTGCAGGCGAAGGAGCGTTTGGTGCCTTATGCAGTTTTGGCTCGTGCAGGCGGAAGAAGCGTTTGTGCCTTATGCAGTTTTGGCTCGTGCAAGCGAAGGAGCGTTTGGTGCCTTGTGCAGTTTTGGCTCGTGCAGGCGAAGGAGCTTTTTGTCGAATTAAGCGAAGTGAGAAGTATCCTCCTTATGTTTTTCACCTCGGGAGGTGCTCGACGCATTATTCTTGAAGAATCCCTTGGGGAAGAAGTCATGTAGCATGATGGGGCTAGGCGACCTTTGTTTCAAGAGTTCATCTTTTGGAACCATTTTGTTCATATTTGATAATTCATTTCCTCTATGCCTTTTATGTGATTGAGGAGAACTTCTTTTGCTTACAAATCTTTTTGATCGAGGAGTTCTTGGCAAAGGAGCATTTTTATGTAACTTCTTCCGAGTAGCCAATGCCCATCCTTCATTATCGTCATCGAATGAATCGACACTACTTTGACTTTTCACTCCAACACACTCATACGGATTGAGTTGATGGGTTTCAGAGAATGCCCCTAGTGATTGAAGTGAGGGCAAACGTGCAGAACCAGATAAGACAAACGAGATCGTAGCATGGTTAGACTCTACCACCTTGTCAAGATCCATTTCGATTCTTCCTTGTTGTGCCAACTTCATGATGAGATCTTTCAACACGAAGCACTTTTCCACTGGGTGATTGATGACACGATGGTACATGCATTATTTCGGGTGGTTAATATGATTCATCTCTTCAGGGCGTTTGCACTCAGGTAACTCAATCACCTTCTTCTCAAGTAAGTCTTCCAGCATGCCTTCTACGTCAGAGTCTGGAAAAGGATACTTCTTCTCCTTCATTTCTTTTAGGGTGTGTCGTCGTGGTTCTTGATCTTGAGTCGACTCGGCCTTCCTCGCATCTTTCTTGCCTCGAGTGGAAATCTTCATTGGAGTAGCACTGATCGTCATTGACTCCAAGATGCGTGTCCTCAAAGAGTCTGCCCCATTTCTCGACGACTTGTCATTTCGATGATCACTCACCATTTCCTTTCTTCCATCGTGATTAGCGATACTTAGCTCTATATCATGCGCACGAGTGGTCAATTCTTCAAAGGTACGGGGTTTGATCCCTTGAAGAATGTAGAGCAGACCCCAATGCATACCTTGAATGCACATCTCTACAGCCGATAACTCTGAGACTCGATCTTTGCAGTCGAGGCTTAATGAACGCCAACGATTGATGTAGTCAACAACAGGTTCGTCTTTTCGCTGCTTTGTGCTAGTGAGCTCTAGCATGCTAACTGAGCGACGAGTGCTATAGAAGCGGTTGAGGAATTCTCTCTCCATTTGTTCCCAGCTGTCAATTGACTCAGGTTCCAAGTCAATGTACCAGTTGAATGCAGTGCCTCGGAGTGATCGGACAAATTGCTTCACGAGATAATCGTCGTTAGTGCCAGCGTTGTTGCACATCTCGATGAAGTGGGCAACATGTTGTTTAGGGTTACCTTTTCCATCAAACTGCATGAACTTTGGAGGTTGATAGCCCGTTGGCATTCGAAGGTTGTCTAACCTTTTGGTGTAAGGCTTGGAATAGATAAATGTATCTTGAGAAGGCCCACCATATTGAGCCCTGATGGTGTTCGTGATCATGTCCTGAAGTTGTTGGATAGATAAAGAACCCACCGAGGCTGTGTTGCCTTTTTCGTGCGACTTATCACCCGACTCTGTTTCATGACCCAATCCTTTCTCGCTGGATTCAGCTTCATGATGTGATTCTTTCTTATGCACGTCTTGACTAGGCTCCTTATCTTGATGTGTCTCCCACTTGTTAATGAGAGAAGCAATCTGCACATCCTTCTCCTCGACCATCTTAGTCAGTTTGGTGACCGCTTCGCTCATATGGGCCAGCTGTTCTTCAATAGACATAGCTCCCGTCACCATGACCTGCATAGCCATAGAATAAGACTCACCTACGGATGCCGAGGTAAGCTTCTTCTGTTGATCGTCAGGCGGGGATCCATGGTATGAGCCTGTGCTCGAGTCAGCGTCTGAAACAGGCGAGAGTGAGCGTTCTCTCGAATTTTTCGAACCCGAAAAACTCCTCCCTTCACTCCGAGAGTTTCTCTCATCCGCCCGAGAGGTATTCTTCTTTTGCCCCAATGAGGCCAAATTGATAACCGGTTCACGCCTTCGGTGAACATCTTTCGCCTTGGCTTGAGTCGGTATGGAAGTAACATGTTGAGTTGCGGATATCGCCTTGGCCTTGCTCCGGGTGACGACCCCAGCAGAATCTCCGCTTGAGAAGGAGGCGCTCACGCTTTTGCCTCTCGTCGCGGGAACGGATTGAATCTTCTTGGAAGCCATTGTTTTTGGTGTGTTGATTGATTTTGGAACTGGAGAAAGAGATGAGAGGCAGAGATGGTCCCACTGGGCGTGCCAAATTTGTAAACACGAATTTCTTGCGACAAATGAGACAAGAACACGTGTACAAAATAATATTGTATTTATGAAATTTAGGGTTACAATCTCTGTATTGAATCCTCTGATTCGATCTCCAAAGTGTTTAAAGAAAATTTGTGTTTGATACAAGGGTCGTAGAGACTTGATCTTGATCAAACGGGTAGCACGAAGCTTGTTTGGTGTTTGGGATTTTTATGGTGAAGGAACCGGCACGTATTTGTTGTGCTTGGTGGCTCTTCCAAGGTAGGGTGAAGAATGCAGAGAGTTTTCTGTTTCTTCTGAGTGCTAGGTTTTTTTTCTCTGACCCCTTCTTCTTTCGTCTTGAGGCCTCCTATTTATAGGCTTTTGTCGGATGCTTGACCTAAATAACTTTCCTTGATTTGTGGGATTTGATTTGATTTAAATCAATTCCCATAATCTGGCAATTTAACCAGATTATCTTCAATTGATTAACCTGATTAATATTTGATTTAAATCAAAGTCAATCGCAGAAGATTCTTTCCTTTAATTTTGTCTTCATCTTGAACCGTTTGATGCACTCCGTCGGATGTCGCCATTTGTCATTTTTGACAATTAATCCAATTTTGATGAGTCACACGCCACATGGGTGAATTACGGGGCCCACGATTTAATCCACCGAACCCTAATTATTTTCTTGTCAATAGAATTTATTACACCAAAATTTCTGTGTCTACAGTCACATCCAAAGTGACATAGGTACGTCAGGTAGAAGGGTGAGAACAGCAGTAGCCTTTCTGATGAGTGGCATATCCACAAAAACACAATGAAGCATACATGGATCAAGTTTGCTACGTTGATTTTGTGGAGATGAACGAAAGCCACACATCCAAAGATTGAGGGTGTGAGTACCAAAACAGAGGGCAGAGGTCTGTGTTGTGCAAGCACTTGTAAGAGAGTTTTAAATGTCAATACACCAGAAGGCATGTGGTTGATCAAGTGAACTACGATGACAATAGCATCATCCCAGTGATGACGAGGAACATGAGCGCCATCCCAGTGATGACGAGGAACATGAGCGCCAATCAGAAGTGCTCGTGCAGTTTCAAGAAGATGTTGATTCTTTCGTTTAGCAACACCATTTTGTTGTGGTGTCTAAGGACAAGTCGTCTCATGGATAATTCCATGTTGTTGGAAGTAAGTCTGAAAGTCTTGATTGACAAA
Organism: Prunus dulcis; assembly: GCF_902201215.1. NCBI lineage: Eukaryota > Viridiplantae > Streptophyta > Magnoliopsida > Rosales > Rosaceae > Prunus > Prunus dulcis. Next base: position 40,319,478 of record NC_047650.1, read on the forward strand.
TTCTCCACCATTGTCTGAGCGAAGAATATGGATTTGAGCATTAAACTGAGTTTTCATCTGTTTGTGAAAGGACTGAAAACGGGAAAACACTTCATTTTTATTCTTCAGTAAATAAAGTCATGTCATCCGTGTATAATCATCTATGAATGTGACAAACCATCAAACACCAGAAGGTGCAATGATAGGTGAAGGTCCCCGGACATCAGAGTGAATTAACGTAAATGGAGTAGTACACTTGTTCGTACTCAACGGGTATGGCACACGATGACTCTTGGTCAAAATACAAGTATCACATGTGAAGTCGGAGTCCTTGAAACCTGAGAATAAATCTGGTATAAGATGCTTCATATAACTAAAAGACGGATGTCTCAATCGAAGGTGCCACAACCAGATTTGCTTTTGTTTGCTATCAAAGGGATGCGTTACACTGTCAGCCACATCGGGACTGAAGTTATCTACATAATATAGCCAATCTCTCTTAGTACCACGACCAAGAATCTCCTTAGTGTGAATATCCTGAAGCAAACAAAAACTCGGGTAAATGAGTACACAACAATTCAATTGTTCAGTAAGCTGACTGACTGACAATAATTTATTGGATAAAGATGGAACAAGTAACATATTAGACAATGAGAGAGAGGATGAGAGTGCAACAGTGCCATCCCCTGTCACAGGATAAGTGTAACACCCCGACTCCAAATTTAATCCCTTATTTAAATTATTTAAGTGAAATTACAAATTTACCCCTGGGGTAGGGATATTTTGGTCACTTTCTTACCTGAAAAGAGTTCGGGGAGGGACTGGTATTTTTGGAAAGGTAGTACTGAGATGAGTCTATAGACATGTAGTGGGCTTGAATCGGAGTTGTAACGAGAGAGATATGGTCAAGAGAAACTCAGTGCCACAACCGTAAATATTTGGAAGTGGAATTTTTTTATAAAAATAAGATTCTCTCTCTCTCTCTCTCTCTCTCTCTCTCTCTCTCTCTCCTCTCTCTCGCGCGCGCAGTGGGAGCCGGCCACCAAAATGACCGGGGCGTCGTCCTCTTCCAACCCCATCCACGTCTCGCCGCCAGCAGCTGTGGTTTCGCCGAAAAATGGAGAAGAAGCGGCCGGTGTCGTCCGAAGTTCTCCGCCGTCGATCACCCTCCTCTGGCCACGGATTCCGAAGAGTGAGGTATGGTTTCTCACCTACTTTTCATGCTCTAGCTGCCTGTTGGGTAGGATTTGAACGATTCTTAGCGTAAGTAATTCGATTTACGAATTGAAATTTGGCTAGTTTTGGGATCGTGATTCCGGCCACCTCCAGTCAGTTTTTGGGGTACGTCCAAGAACAAAAGTGGCTCCAAATAGGGTGTTATACCTAGGGTGGGACTTTGGAGCCGTGGTTCTGAGATTTTCCAGTGACGCATAATCGCTTTGGGCACCCAACGCTGCCGGCACATGTGGCGGCACGTAGGCAAGGGTAGTGAAGTTGCACTGTGTCTCGATAAGATCCTTAGGTTGTCACGAGTGCGTAGGATTTCGCGGATCTCAATTCGGACGTCGTTTGACTATCGAACGAATACCGCCTATTGCGCGTTATCCGGGTTCGATAGGTTGGGACCATTGGATGGTCTTGAATTTAATATATGTTAATCTAGGTATTTCTAGGATCGTATAGAAATTCACGGATGGTGAATCGGAGCCCCGGATGTTCCGAGTTAATAGTTTAAAGTTTATGTTTATATTAACCGTCAGATCGTGCGATCGTGAGCGATCCGACCGTTCGATCTAAACCAAACTTGCAGGACGAGTGTCTTATACCTTGTAGAACCCCTAGGAACCTTCGGATTGAAATTTGGAGGTCGTGGGCCCCGTGGGCCCGTTTGACCAGAGTTGGGGTAGTTTGACCATTGGTTGACCGTGAGTCTTTCGGAGTAATCTCACCTTCCCAGGGGGATTTAAATGACCGTAGAGATAGGTCTTGAATGTTAGATGAGTTATGTTGGTGATGTAGGATTAGAATATTAATTTCTTGTTTTGAATTCGAGAATTGTCGGATGCTAGATTGTGGGTGAGGTTTATACAACTTTAGAACGAAATATATATATATATATATATATATTTAAAGGTATAAAAGAGTCTAGAATGTCAGTTTGAAGTGCTATACGCACTACCTTAGGCACCTCCTCGAATTTTGGTTACACTACAAGTACCACCCTGTGAAAGTTAGGTCGCACGTGGCGTAGGTTATCCGGCGTGTCGACAGACCCCATACGTGGCGTTGGTTGTACTGGCTAGGGGTGGGCACTCAAACCGGCAAACCGGAAATCCGAGCCGAACCAAACCGGAAAAAAATCGAGTTGACCAAAAAGTCAAAAATCTGTCAAAAACCGAACCGGACCGGTTTGGACCGGTTTTGGATCCGGTTTCATGTCTTCAAAAACCGAACCAGGCCGAACCAAACCGGTGAAACTAAAAAAATATATAATTTCAATATATATTTATATTTAATGCTATATTTTTAATTTCACTAAAAAAAACTTAATATTTATCCAAGTTCAATATCAAAATATCTCTCTTTTCTCACTTTAATATTTATTTTTTATATGAAATTGAATAATTTGTTAATTTTCAAGTAAAAAAATAATATTTCAGTTGAGAATTGTATTACAAAAAAATTTTAAAAAATAATTTTTATAATCCGGTTCAAACCGAACCGGACCAAAACTGGTTCAAATCGAACCGGACAGTTTTTGAATTTTTTGAATTAAAACCAAACCAAACCAAATTGCATGAATAGTAACGAATCGGTTCTAATTTGAGGCGAAAATCGATCCAAACCGAACCGTGCCCACCCCTAGTACTGGCGTATAGGGAGATATTGTGATATGATGTTCAGGTCTTTCGTGGCGTAGGTTATCCGGAGTTGAGATAGACCCCATACGTGGCGTTGGTAGTACCGGCGTATGGGGAGATCTTGTGATATTATGTTGAGGTCGCACGTGGCGTAGGTTATCCGGCGTGTCGACAAACCCCATACGTGGCGTTGGTTGTACCGGCGTATGGGGAGATATGTGATATGATGTTGAGGTCTCGCGTGGCGTAGGTTATCCGGTGTTGAAATAGGCCCCATACGTGGCGTTGGTTGTACCGGCGTATGGGGAGATCTTGTGATATTATGTTGAGGTCGCACGTGGCGTAGGTTATCCGGCGTGTTGACAAACCCCATACATGGCGTTGGTTGTACCAGCGTATGGGGGGATATGTGATATGATGCTGAGGTCTCGCGTGGCATAGGTTATCCGGCGTTGAGACAGACCCCATACGTGGCATTGGTTGTACCGGCGTATGGGGAGATATTGTGATATTATGTTGAGGTCGCACGTGGCATAGGTTATCCGGCGTATTGACAGGCCTCATACGTGGCGTTGGTAGTACCGGCGTATGAGGAGATTATGTGATAATATGGTGAGGTCGCACGTGGCATAGGTTATCCAACGTATTGACAGACCTCATACGTGGCATTGGTAGTACCGGCGTATGGGGAGATTATGTTAAATACAGAGAAATGAATAAAGATATTGCCTATGTGTGGAATTGAGTTTTAGGGAAGAACTACGTGTGACTTGATCCCTCAGGGAAGGTACGTAGGCAGCCTAAGGTTATTAGGTGCAGCCGCGGACATAGATGTGATTGTGTTAGGAGGTTAAAACCTCGTATGTTGGATTTGGAAAAGTTAGATGATGTATGTTGTAGTTAATATTCATAATTCATATTTGAATGTATTGTTTGCCTTGTTTAAAGTATGAATTGATTTGATAGTGTGCTTGATAGTTTGTTGAGAATTATTAGTAGGCCGAATGTCGTTTATGTGAATTGCATGAAATTTTCTTGTGCATGCTGCCAGTTGGGAATATAAATTGTGTTTTATGTAGGTTGAAATTTTGGGAAATGTCCAATTTATAGGGGACTCTGCCAAAATTTCTGCAGAAAGTCTCGGTCTTTAGTATGTGGGCCCGGCATCGGGGTGATGTCTAGAATTCCACAGGATTCGTCTCGAGTTTCGGAAAATTTGGGGCGGGTCCTTTCAATAAGTAACTCCATTGGCATTTGCAATACAAGTTCGTCGTGGTTGTGTAGTATTCAAAAAAAATCATCATGATCAAACGTCATATGATCAGTTGCACCGGAATCAATTATCCAGCTAGCCCACCAATCGGGGTAGCCATGCAATTTAAAACAAGTCTCACGAGTGTGTCTCGGATCACCACAATATGCGCAATCTGATCCAAGTGTCAGGGTCATGAGTCGAGAAGTCATAATCTGTGCAGCGGAAGATGCATAGGATACCGGTTTAGTAGGAATTCGGATCGGGATCTGAGCCTGAGTCGGGGCTGGAGACAGAGTCGAAGTCGGGATCGGGGTCTGAATCAGAGACAAATTCGTAGTCGGGGTCATCATCGAAATAGGGGTCGGGGTCAGGGTCATCGTTAGAGTCGGGGTCAGGGTCGTCAAAATAGGATTTTGATTCCGAATCAGGTTCGGGGTCATCAAAACAGGATCCTGATTCAGGATCAGATTCGGAGCCAAAGTCAAACATAAACCCCCATAGCGAGCCTCGGTATTATTAGTAGTAGAACCATTCATTATATTTTGTATTTTATTTAGTCAAGTTTCCGATGTGGGACTTAATATTCTTCAACACTTACTTCACAAACCATTCTTTGAGTTTGAACCTTATTGCCACTAGCTTCCCAAGTTAACCTACGCTGCTTGAATCTTAGTTCACAGTTGTGTCATTTGCAAATCTTTTAATTCTTTTCCCCTTTGCTTTTTGTTTTTTTTTTGTTTGGAACGGCCCGTCACTCAATTTCCAACGACAACCAACAATGGCTGAAGCAATGGTTTCGGTCCTCCTAGAACAGTTGGCTTCCATCACCCGGAAACAGATAGAAGAAGAGGTAAGCCTGGTGGTGAATGTTGACCAGGAAGTTGAAAATCTCATCTTCCATCTCAATGCTGTTAAAGCTGTGCTCCAGGATGCAGAGGAGAGGCAGGTGCACGAGGCCAACGTCAGAAATTGGCTGCATAATCTGGAAGATGTGTCCTACGGCATAAACGACGTCTTGGATGAGTGGAACACTGAAATTCTCAAGCACCAATTTGAGAAACAAGAAAAAGAAGCTTTTACGAAAAGGAAGGTATGCTTCTTCATTCCCCCTCCCAGCGTTTGTTTTGGCAAAATTGGTCAGGTGATAATGCGTCATGACATTGCTATAAAAATAAAAGAAATAAATGAAAAGTTAACTTCGATAGCAACTTTAAGACAAAATTATTACTTTCAAAACACAACAAGAGGCAACGAACAACTTGAACGGTTCAAAACTTCTTCTTTTGTCAATGTCTCTACTATAATTGGTCGCGAAGAGGAAAAAAAGAATTTAATGAGCTTGTTGTTAAGTGAGAGTAGTCAAGGAGGGAGGAGCCAACTTTCATCCCCATTGTAGGAATGGGAGGATTGGGTAAAACAGCTTTTGCCCAATTAGTCTACAATGATGAAAATATAAAAAAGCATTTTGATGAAAGAATATGGGTTTGTGTGTCGGACCCTTTCGAAGAAATCAAGGTAGCTAAAGCCATCATTGAAGTTCTCAACAAGGATGATAGTCGAATGAATTCAACTGAGTTTGATACTTTGTTGAAACTTGAAATGTATGTTTGAGTCTATTAGTCGTAAAGATGATGTGCGGAATCCAACCGATAATAAGTTGGAACCATTAAGGAAGTTTTCCGAAATAGTGATATAGGCAGTAGAATATTAGTGACTACACGAAATAAGATGGTTGCTATTGGGATGGGAGCAGTCACTGATCACGTGATTAATTTGAATAAGTTGAGCGATCTAGATTGTTTGCTATTATTTTGTAGAATTGCATTCTTTGACAGAGAAAGAGATGAGTCCAGATTTCTTGATGAAGACATTGAGGAAAGAATTGCAAGAAAGTGTGATGGTTTGCCTCTTGCTACAAAGACTTTAGCTAGTCCGATGCGATATAAGAAAACAACAAGACAATGGATAGATGTTTTGGATAGTAAGATATGGGAACTAGAACTTGTTGAACAACATGTTTTTCAGTCGCTTCTACTAAGTTATTATGATCTTACTCCAGCAGTTCGATGATGTCTTTTATACTGTGCTACTTTTCCAAAAGATTATGAGTTTTACAAAAATAAATTGATTGAGTTGTGGGTTTTGCAAGATTATATTAATGTGAAAGGAGATGCAAAAAAAGTAACAATTTTAGGCGAAAGCTATTTCGATAACTTAGTAATGCGGTCTTTCTTTCAAGATTTTGTTACAGATGAGTTGGAAAATATTATAGGATGCAAAATGCATGATATTGTGCATGATTTTGTACAATTTCTCACGAAAAAGGAATGCGTTATTATAGATGCTAAAATTGCCAACGAGACAAAGAAAGTAGTGGATAATAAAGTTTGTCATCTGAACATAATGTCACCCTCCAATGATGCAGTTCCTATTTTAATTTGCCAATATTGTAGAAGATTACGTACTCTGATAGCTACTAATTCAGGACTCTCTACAATAAGCTCCGATTCAATTTTACAATTGAAGTGTCTTAGGACATTAGATTTGAGCAACAACTCCATCGAAAAGCTTCCTGAAGAGATGGGTGTACTAATACATTTGCGGTATCTCAACTTATCACGCAATGTTGATTTGAAAGAATTACCCGACACATTGGGTAATTTGTGCAATCTGCAAACATTGCGACTCGCTTTCTGCACGAAACTTGAAGTTGGGGGATTTGAGAAACTTGGACCAGCTTCAAGGTACTCTTTGGATAACTAATTTGAAGTTGGTGAAAGATGCGAGTGAGGCTAAAATGGTGCGATTAGCGAATAAGAAAAACCTTGTTCATTTGGATATGCATTTTGGACCCAGTGACCGTGAAGAAAGTGAGCAGAGAGAAATGGATGAAGAAATATTGAATGCCTTTGAACCACATCCAAATTTGGAGAGGTTACTTGTCTTTGGTTACCAGGGTAACACCCTGTTTCTCAAATGGATGTTGTCATTGCATAACTTGAGATGGCTTGAAGTTGTAAGGCTTCCATTCTGTAAGTTTCTGGCTCCTCTTGGGAAGTTGCCGTGCCTTGAATATTTTAAAATAGATGGAATGAAGAGTTTGAAAAAGGTGGGAGTGGAGTTTCTGGGTTTAAATGAAACACGCAGCAAACAAAAACAATAATATCATTCGCAAAATTGAAAACACTCGTATTCAAAGGCATGGGGGAGTGGGAAGAGTGGGAAGGAGTGGAAGGGTGGAAGGAAGATGATGATTCTGAAATCACGATAATGCCATCTCTTTCGCACTTGTGGATCATGCGCTGTCCTCAGCTGGAAACATACCAGACGTCCTGTGGAAGACACCACTGCACAACTTGACCGTCTCTAGTTGTTCGCTTCTCCAAGGTTGGGAAGAAGGAAGACGCAGGGAGTCGGACCAGGTGTCTCACATCCCAAACATTAAAATTGATGATCAGTTTGTACGAAAAGACGGAGTTTGGATGGATCAGCCAGACACAACAGAGAATCCATGATGATCAAGATGACTATGGCTTCTGCCTATCGCATCCAACTCTTCAGGTAAATTCGTAATTGACTAACTGTACACCTTTCTTAGAATTTAATGTGTTCAATTCTCTAGCAATCTAAGAGGACTTTCCTGGAAAAGCAATGTCAAGTGGCACCCCATAATCTTCTATATATGAGAAAAAGGTAAGGTTTCCTGCTGTGTTAATTTTCCAAATTTGATTTCTAGTTATAGATTCATTCCATATTCAATTGATCATATTCTACTGCAATCCATTTGAACACCTATTGACTTGAGCATCGGAGTGTCTTCTTGCAGGTACCTCTTCCTCACTCTTCATCATTAAGCAAATATGTTGTCCTCCTCCTCGGTCCTCACAAGGATCACCTTTACTTTGTGGATCTTTCGGGCTTTCATGTTACTCTCAGTAGGTTTTTTTTTTTTGAATCTCAAGATTCCAAAAGTTTTCCTGCCTTTTTCGTGTTTCTTACAAGTAATCGTATCCAATTTATGCTCGATATTGTTGTTAACTTTTTAAGTGTCTGAATATGGAAGAGTATTCATGTGAAGGAACATGAATTCATTAAATTGTTTCAGGTCTTCACACTCACCCTGAATTTTGCATTGACTTGGCCCTTAACCGACTACATGTTTGTGGAGGCTGTAATTAAACTACATGTTGTTGTTATTACTTCATGGACCTGTGGAATTTTTTTCTGCAGCCGCGGCAGGCTCGCAAACTGGTTTAGGATTGTTGCTGCCCAGTTAAGAGGTGCATGCGGAGTTTCATTAGCTAAGTCTGCAAAAGTAAAGAAGTCGGTTTGCTTAATCAATGTTGTTCAAGTGCTTACTCGGATTTAGAAAAGTACGGCGAGGAGGGAACATTCTGCAGAAAATCCAAATCAGTGGATGCAGCAGCGCTCCAACAATATTTTCCTGAGAGCAAAACTGCTCCTGCTGCAAATGGTACACCAAGCACAGCTAGCGAAGGGTTCAATACAAGTCTATACAATTCTTTTGTAAAGGTGAGTGGAGAGCAGCCGCCTGCAAGAAGGCTTTTTTCCATTCAATACATTTTTCCATTTTTTATGACATAGCAAACATCTCTTTCCTCTGACAATACTATAAACTTTCTTTTCTTGTATGATGTCTTTCACCATTAATGTCTCTTAATCGAGGACTAAAGACATAATTCGATCTGGTCTCCTTATAAACAGCAATCAATCTCGTATATTACTCCTATTGACATGCAGTTGCGACTAGTAATTCTACAAAAGGTCACGCTTATTGCAAAAGGTGAGATTCATTAAAAAGTATGAAACAAGCACATGGTAGCTTTGCACAATCAGTTACTGTATTATCACAGTTTCAATGGAGTTTACTACAGTTACAGCAGTCGTACGATTTCTGATGATTTAGGATACAGATTAAATGGAAGCATATAGAAGATTTACATAACCCAACGAGTATTGTCTCAGCTGCTAATGCACTACTTGATTGTCTTCTGTCTTTCTCCCGAAAAATAGCGATCCTAATAGAACAGCAATGCCTGTTAGTGCAATGGTGAATATAAGCCGTTTCCGTGAAAACTCATTCGGCTGTCTTCTTTGGGGACCTTGCCCTCTTTCAGCAGCCCTAGCATCCCTTCATATTAAAATTCAAAGGATTAATACACATGACAAATAAAGAATATCCATAATTCTTAAATCAAGGATATCTGGTCCTGGATATGTGCTCAAAAGGTTAGACAGTAGACAAATAAAATGTAAATCAGCCTGTACAGAAACCAGCTGCTAACCCCAAAACCCAAAATGACAAGTAACAATCATAATTATATTGGGTTTGATTGGCACGGAGGTACAGTTCAGAATTGTTAGTGATGTAACTCAACTTATGAATTCAAGTTGATTCAAGAATACAATCCGATCTAATCAGACCTTTGAAATCCCTAGCCTGAATGAAAAATCTTTCACGAGGACTACGAGCAGAAGATGTCCCTGTACGTGGGACTTCTGGTCATACAGATTTGTGTGGCTTGCAACCCTTATGATCATGGGGTTAGACTTGGTTGAGTTCACACAAATAAACAATGTTCATAACAAAACAGTGGAGGTAGCTTTTCTTTCCCTCTTTCTTTTAAAGAAAATTAGTTAGAAAGATAAAGTTGTGTGATACTAATATAATCAGGGGTGTTACCAATACTAGTGTTGGAACCCAAAGTGGAGCACTAGATCATGGGAATATATGGATATGGTGCCAATTTCAGCATAAATGCATGAACTGGACGCTCGGAAGAATTCAACCAGGACTTGTGTGCCTAAAAATGCCCAAAACTTTTAATCATGGGACAAGACATTGACTTCTCTTAAATATGGAAATTTGCCCTGACAAGGCTATATATTTCTTTGACTGCCCGACATACCAAACCTTAGAATTACAGGTAGTCGGCTATCAATTATAAGCTAAAAGATAGCAAGACAAATTTCTCTTAGACATTCCTCATAAGATATTTCATTATGCTGCACAATAATAAGTAGCTACAATTTACCAATTAATATATAAAAATGCTATATGATAGTGAACCAACCTGGAAGATGACACGGTATTATCTGGGACACCAGTGCAGCTAATTTCATGGTTGTATCTTTCTCGCAGTCTAATGTATTTGTTACAAAGATGACAAAGTTCCGTCCGATTCCCACATACTTCCTAAAATTACAAAAAAAGACTGATGTAACATTCAAGTTCTGATAAATATCATCTTAAGTCATCTTTTCAAAATTATTGACAAGTTTTACCTGATGCTCAGCTAGATCAATTGCAGGCAATGGGAACTCACAGAACTCACATGTGACAATTCTTTGAGGGCAATTTTCACCTTTGTGGACAGCTAATATTTCACGTTCCATTGTCTCGCTACAAAGTGAACAGGCTACCTGCTCTAATACACATGTCATTTCACATGGCAATTGTATGCAGGTACATGATATATCTACACCCAACTGAAGATAATACTAACCAAACAAAATGTGTTGGCTTAACCAATCATTTGGGGTTGATTATTAATGGCTGCTCAGTGTTTTGCGTCCTTTATGGTCTCTTTACAAAAAGATAAACTAAATTAAAGCACGGACAAACTGTGCATGGGCAAATATCTGCATATTGAGGATGCAGTAGATGAAAATGTTCCATTACATATTAAAACGATCATGCTAACTAAGATAACTTGAATACTCCTTGCAAGAGGCATAACTAATAAACTGTGTGTTTCCACAATAATTTGAAACTTTGGTTTCAGTTTGATTGCTAAGTGAAGAAATATTTTTCCAAGCTCATGAGGAGCTTGATACAGCATGTAGAATTTCCTTTATAATCATCATGTTTTAGTCATCCAATAATCTGTCAGACACGTACTGCCCAACAACGTCCAAGATTATTCTTTAGTTTCCAAAATTATCATCTAAAAATAACTCAACAAAGCTCCTGAATTGATTGGGGTTGGACAAATGAATTCTCTTTTGCAAACTATCCCAGTTTAAAGCTACATTCTATACAACATACTAACCATATTCACCTGTACAGGCTATATGCATGAAAGTGCTCGAAATAAAATAAAAACCAGTTTATTTTATGCAAAACTCAAACAAAAGCATATCTATATCCTCAAATACTTCCTAGAAGCTTTGGCATGAAATAATTACCAGTTTACATATGCATTATGCTGGCATACGATTTGGATAATTTAGGTTTCTGAATGTTACAATGGTGGGGTAACAAATTCAGGGTGTATGAATGTTACAATGTTACAGGGAAAAATTCGAATTAAAATATTCAACAAAAAATAGCTAACAATTGATAATACAATAGAGGGACAAAAGGGTTCAATCTCAGCCCTTGTTGAATATCAACATTTTGCAGTTTTAGATGGACCTCTGCAAAAAATAGCTAACAATTGATAATACAATAGAGGGACAAAAGGGATCCTTGACACCAAGAGAATTGCAACAACCGAATACATGCATATGAACTACATAATCATATGTAATTTCACTTTTCCAAGTGAATACTAGTAATTGCTAAAAAACTTTAAGCCAAACAAAAGTAATCTAATGCAACGTTTTCGCTTAAAATTAACAGGAGAGATTTCATCTTATATTGCACTAACTTCAGTAGGAAGAAAAATCTAATATCGTAAACTCACGTACCGGAGCATGGATGTCTGAGTAATGTTCCTTAGCATATTTTTTCGGAACCATATCACCACAGACTTTACATTTTTCTAGATTGCGGAAGCAATGAGCAGAGTGCAAATCAATATTTGAAGAGGGGACAGCTCTGTCACTGGAAAAATACAAACAAATTATCCATTAGCACGGTATTTGTATTAGAGGAAAGAAGCAGGTGAATGTCTACAAGTCATCAAACATAGTAAAGAAGTTTAAGCCAGTGACCATCTAAGGGAATGTGCAAACTGATCTCTTCAAATTGAAAGAACACTAATGCTTCCATTACCAAATAACTAGAGAGCAAACACGCCAAGGCACTAATAATCACTCTTTTGGGGGTTGCCAGTGCCACAATACCTAAATAAGCTGAGCTTGAGCTAGGCTTGTAGGAAAATTCACCCAACTACGGCAATTCAAATGTTTGGGTATCTCACAAAATTCAAACCAAATCATAAACATAATTAACATTGGCACGCATAAACCAAAAACTGTAGATGCATACATAACCATATAGACATATTATACAGAACAGGTACAATATCAGAATTACAAGATTTGAAGACACAGATTCCCAAGAAAAATAATTACCAGTGATTGCATATTATAGTTGCTCCTTCAGATGCAACAGCCATGGCGATTCAGAAAAATTCAGCTGAAACAAAACAAGATAATTGAATTCAACAAATTAGGCAACAAATCGCACAGAATTACATAAAGAAATCAAATATTAGGAACACAAAACAAAAAAATAGAAGAATTTAAATTTACCGAAAGCTAAAACAAGCTTCTGGGTTTGGTAGACTTTTACAATTACTATGAATTTCAGGTCGAACAAGAAAGAACGAAAGGGAAGGGAAGAAGAGTATGAAGAGTAATGATGGGAAGGCTTCGAGTCTAACGACCTCTTTTATTATTTATTTAATAATTAGGTGAGACGTTTATAAAGACTTTTGCGCCCTCCAGATCGACGAGGGAGATTTCAGAGAAGACTCACTGGCTCAGTTGTGCAAGGTCGGTGCTGAACTGGGGTTGGACCCTCTGCCATTGGTTTGGTCACTGTAAAAAATCTACTGGGCTGCTGCCTCCAGTGCCCATTCCTTAGATGGAGGTGGGCTGGGCCTAAGCGGGCCAGGGCGGGCTGAATATGGGCCTAGATGAGCCGGGGCTTTTTATTTGGCTTTTTATCATAAATTGTCTCTGAGATTTGCGAAATTATCACTTTTCATCCCTGACGTTTTTTTGTGACACTAATAGTCTTTAAGGTTACCCTCCACGCATCAAATATAGTCTATGTCGTGGCACATGTGTGTAACTCACACATCCAAGGGTATAGAACCACATGACTTTAAATAAAATATAATACATTTTAAAACTTAAAATCTATAAATAAAAAAATTTAAAACATAATTGATTTTTGTAGGAAATAAAAACCTAGATACGGATACGGGATAAGACGAATTAATTATTGAAGGAGAAGGGCTTGTTCGAAGAGAGAGCATTCCCTTGCCTTGGATTGGTTAAGGGGAGCTCATCAAAATAAATGGAGGTTGAAGAAGAAGATGAGCATGTCCCTGTGGGTATTCAAGGTTTTTTCTCTTTCTAAAAAAAACTTAATTACTTTTTAATGAATTTTAATGAATTTTAAGTTGTAAAATATATTTTATTTTATTTAAAGTGGTTCTATATCAAAGATGTTTGGCACACATGTGCCACATCAACAATTTAACAAAAAAATTGACGGAAGCTAACGGTAGGGACCATTTTGATGTGTTGAAGGTAATCTTAAAGACCATTAGTGTCACAAAAAAAGGTAAGGGACGAAAGGTGATAACTTCGCAAACTTTATGAACCATTTGTGATAAAAAGCCTTTTTATTTTTCTCAAGTGGTTGGACTTGTATGTAGAGTTATAGTTCAATATATTTTATTACAAGTGAATGGAGATGGAAGTTTGCACAAATATTCATTGGGGTGTTTGGGGGTTTCAAATCTCTGCCTACATGGGTGAAAATGGAAGAGTTCAACCAACTAAGTTATACCTCACTGGCGTAGTTCAATATCGTATATAACTTTTTGTTACCAATTTTTAGACAACTTTGAAAAAATTAACTAAATTCATAAGTGTGTAAAACAAAATAAAAGGTTTATTAGTTCATCATTTATATTACATTATTTCAATTAAGTCTAAAATGAGGTTGGGGAGTTCACTTTGATCTAGGGTTGTAGTTCAATGTCTTTTAAAAATTTTGTTGCAAATTTTTAGACAACAATGGAAAAATCAACTTAATTCATAACATGTGCAAAACAAAATGAGAAGTTTATTAATTCATCATGCATATTACATCATTTCAATTAAGTCGAAAATGAGGTTAGGGAGTGCACCAATTAAGGGCTCGTTTGGGAGTGATTCTAGAAAAGCCAAAAAGTACTTTTATGGAAAATCACTTCTCTATATAATCACTTTAAGTGGTTTTAAGTGATTTTATGGAAAAGCACATGGGAGGTGCTTCTCCCCATAATTATTTAAAATCACTTCGGGCATGTTTGGGAGTACCTCTGGAAAGGCTAAAAGCGTTTTCTGACAACTAAAAGCATTTTTGACAACGTTTGGCAGAAAAGTTTAGAAGCTCTTCTAGGTCATAGAAGCGCTTTCTGAAAAAGAACCTGCTATGTGCCTCTTCAGAAAGCACTCACAAGTGCTTGTTTAGGAAATACTTGGATTTTTTATGAAAATTCAACATTTTTATAATAAAAGCGCTTATGAGCATAAGTACTTCCTAGATAAGCATTCTCAAACGAGCCCTTAAAGTGGTTATATAGATAAGCACATGAGAGATGCTTCTCCCCATAAGTAATTTTGGCATATCCAAAATCACTCCCAAACGAGTCCCAAATTTATTTTTTTTTTAAAAGAGCATAGATGGGACATTCCTAAATGGGCCTAGGCTGACTAGGATGAGTAGGGCCTAAATTGGCTTAGAAGGAGAGGGCCGAGGGTTTCAAATTTGAAGCCCATATTCTATCCAATTCAAGAACGAATTGGGCTTAGCAAGCTAAATAACGAACTAACTGAACTCTTACCGATCTGGCCTTGAGCTATTCACTTTGGCCCATAGGCCGCGGACCAAATGTTGATCACTAAGTGTACATCAACATCTGACGAGTAGCTATGCTTTTTCTCTACTTCAAAAAAAAAAATTAAAAAAAAATGAAAAATTAGTAATTTTTATCTTCGGCCTTAAAAAAGATGTACTGATTTTAAAATCCTTTTTAGTGACTGGTACAGTAGGAAAGAAAATGTCGATCAGATACCAATTTGGGGGAACTTTCCACTACCAATTAATGCTGCTTCCATGGTTGGTTAGCTTGTAAATATAATATACCTTTGGCCTAATGATATACACTTCCACCAACATGTTGTTCAGCTTCATATATATAAATATGCAGCTACTTTCTCTGTTTGATAAATGTCTTGCATGGTTAAAACCCAATCATACCTATCCATGGAAAGCTCCAACATTTATTTGGGTGCAAGAGAATGAAAGATGACCCGAAATAGGGAGATCAACTTTCTTCTTCCTTAAGCTGATGATTGACACTTGCCCTACTCTCAACCATTCGAATTATTTATACAAGACTGATTTTTATAAGTGGATTATGGAAGACTGATTTTTATACTGCATATGCCCATGGTTTTCGGCATATAAAACTCGAAGGCTCCTATTGGTTGATTTCTTAGTACAAATCGAATCTTATTGGTTGGGTTGGTCCCCTCCAAAATCCTTGATGCGAGTCAGCAAATCCAAGAACCTAAGCTCAAGAAACGAGCACCAGTCTTTATGAGATTCGTGGGGGAGGAATTTGGATCTTTCTTCCACCAGAATGAAGGATTCTTAGCCACAGATTATTGTAATATCACTCATTGTTTCAAGGGTGTTGTTGTCCACTTTCTTTTTTGGTGAAGCCTATGACCGCAACTGCTTTTGATATGACTTATAAAAGTAAAGATAGAGATATATAATTTGCCTAGGACTCCATTGACTAGATGAAAAAGTAGGTAGTGGTAGCTCGAATTGGATGTTTTGATCAATATTGATCACCACTGTCCACAAAAAGTTACTTAGGTTTGAAGATATTTGGCAAGTTCATAGAAGAAACAAAACGGATCATCTTTTTCCCATCCATCTGATTGTGTGTTAAAAGGAGTAATTGCAACTTAATTCCTTGCCAATTGATCTCTTTTGATTTATCCATTTTGACATTTGAATAATCACTTTTAGCATTTTGCAGAGTAATTTTTTTAAATGTCATACGTATTTCTCAGGCACTGAAACCTCTAGTAATTATAATAATAAGGAGGTCCACCGCATAATGGTGGGCCTTACTTATTAAAGCCTAGTGTCATGCGCTAGGCACCGAATAATAATCCATTACATGGGCCCATTGATCAAATTATGCAATAAGAAAAATAGAAATGTTATGTGCAAACGGTCACAAGCGAATGATAATTTCCAATCATTAATTAAAGTGAGTCTCACAATGCATCAATGACCACTCGCACATGAAATTTCCCTTAGTAGCACTCACAAGAAAAATTTGTCATTATAACAGATCGTCTGTCACTTTGTCGTTAAGTGAGATTCGAATCGAAAAGTTTTATTTTACTCTTACATACCATAAATTATCTTAGAATCTCGATTCTTTCAAAAAGCACAACTTTTCTTAAGAATAAATCATATTGATACCATCGACAGCTAGCAAGATATTCTTAATATGATGGTGGGTCACATCATATGAATGCTTGATGTCATCTGACGTCAAGATTAAAAAAATGTGGGTAAAGAATACAAAGTAAGAAATCAAAAACTAAGACGATAAGGTAAAATCAAATAGAGAAATATTTGAAAAAGAAGAGAGAAAAAAGGTGTCGTAAAATTGCTATTCGAACAATCGAAATTCTCAAGCAAGAATACTAAAATAGTTGAATGTTTCTATTGAAAAGTGTATATAATTTCCTAGTTACCAAATGATCTTTACCAGATTTAGTATGGTTGAAAGTACAAAGAGCCATGATTCTTATATATATATTTATAGTTAGCAATGCAAAAACTTTGGAACTTGTTGTCTCAAGTGAGGGACAAAATTCACACTTGGCAGAGAGCATCAGGTGGTTCAGTTTGCTCATAGTTTTTGCCAAAAAAGAGAGGGACAAGGTCTCTCAGGTGCTTTGGTGGCAACATCAAATCAAAGTGAAGGGTATCACGCTCCTTGCCAAGCCCATTTCCTCATTTGGTAACCTTATTTTTCTGGAAAAAAGTACAAAGGAAAATGTCTTTCATAAGTCTGAGGAACCAAGGCCACCACTACCCACTTTCCACTTTTCTTTTTTATTTATTTTAAATAATATAAGCGTGATGGGAACAGTGGAAAATGGTGATGGGGACTCGTGATGCACGTGATCTGCTCTTTTGGTTATTTTAAAGTGGCAGATGCATAGGTGATTTTCAGGATGGTCTTATGAGTATTTATCACTGGATCTGAGATTGAGTTTTCTATATATTTTGCATGGCAAACAATGTGGGAAGTTTAGAAAGGGATGAGGAAAATTCACACATACAGGTATCATGATTAATGAGAACTTAAATTTAGGATAATTTGGGAGCACACCAAGACATGTGCTAATCCAACTAACACCCCATTAATGTAGTAAATACACTCCTAACTTTGTGTGAAATGAACAAAATATTCGATCGAATAAGAGAATTGTTATTGACACTCTGAAAAAGTCATAATGCACTCCTTGTATATAAAAGTATAAAAAAAAGTTTCAATTTAAAAAGTATATATATGATGAATGTTTTGGAGCGTGAATAACAATTCTTATGGTGGAGTGGCATAGCGCCCACCTGTGTAGGATTCTCAAACTTCACATAATGATACTTTCATTTTTTTATTGCAATAATTTAAAGCTTGGAGATTGCGAACTGTAAATATTGGAATTAAAGCAACACTTGAAAATGATGGGTGGCTAATATAAGTTACAATATATCCCATAACACTCTTTTATTTTATTTTAATATATCCATCTGTAATTACATTTTCAAAGAACTTTGATTCTTATAGATCCTAACAATAAATAATACATGAAATTCCAGTGCTAACGTCCTTGGGATCCTCCTCTTGTGAAGAGACATATCCTTGGCCATGGCCAATGTGATCATTTGGTCAATATACTTCCTCATGGCACTTGGCCTTGGTCAACATAATGGTGAAGTTATATTCAAAACTTGTGTACTCTGAGAGAAGATAGACAAACCTGTACCCAGTTAAAGCCGTACGAGAGATCAATGTTGTGACAACCTGCACCAGATTTTCGTTATTTTCTTTTTTGCACAAAGTACAAGTATTCACTACCAAAACAATGCTAATAGGCATCGAGGAAAAACCGTTGCCTATTACAGTAAAACACCAATGTATTGTATTGTAAGGCAATTCTAATTAGGAGTTTCAAAGATATCGAGGAAAAACTGATGCTTATTACGATAAACAACATCTGTCTCTTCATACCAACTAATGTCGTAATGAACTTCAGTTATTGACTTTCTTCAAAATAACGTTGACTTCGATGCCTTTTAAGGAGAACTACTTCATTTATGATATATTTCCCATTGTCTTTAAGGTATTTAGCATCAGTTTTTTTTTATACACATTATAGTGTCTGACTGTTATGATCATCGTTTTTTTTCTTTCATATTTGTGATGCATTTTAAGAGAATTACTTCACTTCTGATATATTTTCCAATGTCTTTACAAGTAACAACAACAGTTTGTTATTATAACCTATGTTTAATTATGGTTATGAAGTACCACTTGTGTTTATCTATTTTGCAAAACGCCAAAATGGGGTAGACTTTGCCCACCCTAGCTATCTCATTATGGAAAGTTCCCATGTAACCTGATGATAATGAGATATTTTATACATACATTTATAAATCCCCCCTTCTTGCTCAGAAAGCCAAGTGTACTAAAACACCATTACTGGATTATAAATGGGACACAACGGCTATAGTTTTGAGGGAAGAAAGGTGGATTTATAATCCTATTATACACACAATTACATTGAAAATAATGTACCTATATCAAACTACTAGAATCAAAATTCACTCTAACACACAAATTTAGTGGAAAATGATTTTATCCAATGCTGGAAATCTAACTATCCCTTTTAGTTTTGTGCTCTATATGTAATCATTGCTTTCTAGCTTCTTTGGTTTCTACCATGATGGAGTTGTATTTTCATGTTCCTTTCTTGTATAACAGTTAGTTCGGCCACTTGTTTTTTGCCGTCCACTAAATTTAAGATTCTTTTTTATTTACTTATTAATATTATCACTTTTATCTCAAAAGATACTTCTACGCGCATATTATAAGAGTGTAATTAGTCACGCATATGATCAGGATTTTATAAATTCTCGTCACATATGAAAATTAATGCGCTTTGATGTAATCTTATCTCAACTTACACCAGATTGGGACCATTATAAGAATCATATATTATAGGGGGAGGAAATCATAAAAGAATATGAAAATAAAATAAAATTATATATATATATATATATTTCCCATCATGTACAAGCTATGGGATGACTCTTTCTGCCAAAAAAAAGAAGAAGAAGAAAGCTTGCAATTGCATAGACTTTGTTTAAACGATAATTTGTAGTTGGGACCAGCCACAGAAATAGGTTTTGGTTGAGCCAAATCATGAACGAATATATGGCAGCATGCTTTTCTTCCTGCAAACAAGATAAAAGTCCATCTGCTTCTGTTTTCAATGTCGATATTATATCCCATCAAACATCCGAATTCAAGGGAAAGTGGGATTTCCACTCTTAGATAAAGTAATTAATGGAAGTTATTATCGTATCCAATAGAGGGAGAAGTTATAATGGGAGATCAACTTTCTTCTTGATCTTTGTACTTAGTATCACTTAGCTGATGATTGACACTTGTCCTACTACTATGTATTGGAATCATGGAAGATTTATTTTTATAATAGACGCCCTTGATCTTCGCCATATATAGATCTTGAATGTTCCTTATTGGTCGTTTGCCTAGTACAAATCGAATCTTATGGGTCCACCCAATCCAAACAAATTAAAAAATATATATTCAAATTTACTATCGATTAGTATTATTTCTATCCCAATTTCATATGGTTTAATAAACAACTTCAATAGAAATCCGAAATCTAATTCTCATCGATTCAATTCATTCTTAGTTCAGTTCCTCCTAATCTAATTACAGATTATAAACATGCTATAAGAGTTTAGATACCATTTTTGAAAAACCCTAGTTTTATAAAGTAAGATGATGGAAGTTTAAAAATGTATAGAGCTTTAAAAAGTTTTCTCTATCACCTGCAAAAGCCTTTCTCAGAAATGGCAGATCAGATTGTGGACAGGCTCGTGGTTCTGGTTGAAAGCCAGTTGTATGGCATCGGGCTAAACACAATATTTAAAGGCGTGCAAAAATGGCTACCTCGATTTGCAAATGGTGGTGCCTCTGCACATGCATGTCTCTCAATCATCTCTTGATATCTGCTATTGGCTCCAATGGATTCGGAGGGTTTTAGATTATGATAAAGATACAAGATTAAATTGTGGTCATTGGGACATCAACCTCGACCATGCAATTTCATATAAATTATATACTAAATATGAGAAACCAAATGGCTAACCCAGTGGATAAAGGAATCCAAGAATTGTGTTTTGTGCATGTCTAAATTACATTCGTTTTGCTTCACCTAAAAGAATTACAAATTGCTAACTTAACGATTAATTTTTAGCATTTCGTGGAGCCATTTTTTCAAATGTCAAATGCATTTGTTGGGCTCTGAAGCCTCTAATAATTAATTTCAATAATCGAGAGACCCATTCACATAATAGCGGGTCCCAATTATTGAAGCCCAGTGCACTACACTGGGCATATCAAATAAATAATTCATTATCAGGGCCTATCAGCGAAGTATACAATAAGAAATATTCATTAAATGTTATTATTTCAATGAATTAATGTCAGTTTTGTAATGAGTAGGTAAGCGATTAAGACAGCTCATCTGTAACTTTGTCATTAAGTGAGATTCAAATCATATGTGTAGACATGTTTATATTACACACAAAATTATCTCACATGCTTGATCCTTTCAAAGAGCACTCTTTTCAGCCAGACCCTAGTAAAATAATGACACCTTAACTCCCCATTACGAATAAAATGTATTGAAATGATCGACAACTAGCAAGATAATATTAACATACAGGTGGGTCACATTATTGGATGCTAAATGTCATATCACGTAGATACTCAATTTTTTTAGTAAAGATTACAAAGTAAGAAGTCAAGAAACAAGACAATATTAGATAAGGATGAGAGTAGTTTAGAAGTAAAAAAAAAGCTATTCGAGAGATTTAGGGAGCTGAAGAGAGAGAGAGAGAGAGAGAGAGAGAGAGAGAGAGGGGGGGAGATGATTATTAAATTGCTATTGAACCAATCAAAATTCTTAAGATACAAGACTAAAGTACTTTGAATACTTTGTTTTTGTTGAATGCGTATATATTAATTACGTTTTACAAAGTAATTACCAGGTTTAGTATGGTTGAAACAAAGAGCGATGAGCCCCCTACCTCTTTTAGTGGGCATGAAAGTGCAAGTGGGTAGATATATATAGTTGAGTGTGCCATCTTTGGAACTTGTTCTTTCAGGTGAGGGACAGGATACACACTTGGCAGAGAGCATCAGGTGCTTCTTCATTTAGTTGAGAGAGAGAGAGAGAGAGAGAGAGAGAGAGAGGTCAGGTCACTCAGGTGCTTTGGCAACATCATCAAAATGAAGTGAAGTCATGGGCAAACTATTGTTGGAAAAGCCAGCCAATTTCCCCATTTGGTAACCTTATTTTTCTGGAAACAAAAAAAACGAAAAAGGAAAATGTCTTTCATAAGTCTGAAACCACTTCCCATTCCCCACCTTTTTTTGTTCTGTCTTCTGACACATCCCGTACATATAATGCGATGCACGTGATCTTCTCTTTCTCTATTTGGGTGAATTAAATTGGCCAAATTACCCCTTGACTTGTGTAGAATTACGAGGATATCCCTCTCTAATAATTGGTAGGTCTAGTATGGCAAGCTATTTGGATATGGCGGGGGTCTGTCCAAGGAAGGCCAATCAATAATCATAATCTGTCTTTATCATTCTTAAACAAGCAAATACTACATAGAATGTGCTTTTTCTGCACGTGCTCTCTCTTTCCAAATTTAGAATCTTCCTTCCTTTTGTTTTAAGAAATAAATAAAATTACAATTGCATTATAAATCTTCCTTCCTTTTGGTATAAACATATATTTATCAACCGTATTATCAATTGCATCGATTATTAATATGGGGAAAATTCTTCAAGTTGAGTGTGATTTTGTACTCGTCTCTCATATGACTGGTGTATGATTCTCAAACTTTTGTAAGCTACGCTACGTAAAATTTATGTGTAAATGAGTTTTACATCTCTTGAAGAAGCGATTCGAAATGTGAACAGTAAAAGTTATTATTTTTCTTGGCATGGATTTCTCCTTTATCACGCTTTATTTTGAAAAGCAATATTCATAGGCATAATATCCATATTCTCAAGTGTTATAATTAACTCAACTTCTAGTTGGTCGAATGAACTTAATATAATCTTAATCTTCACAACTCGCATGGTACCTTGGAAGTTTTAATAATACGAAGAGATCCACTTTTTTCGTCTTATACCACTGTTTATAGCACCACAAATATCCAACCAATTAAGCCTATCTTTTATTAAAGTTGTTAAGTGGGTGGGTGATTCAATTTCAAACTCATCTGTGTGTTTTGTTCTCTTCTGAGGGTCAGTTTGGCATTGCTGTGCTGTGAAAATAATCGCTGTCAGATTTGCTGTGAGAGAAATCAACTGTGAGAGAAAGCAGTTTGGGGTTTGGTAAAATTTTTGTCAAAAGTGTTGTTGGTATTGATTTTACGTGTAATTAGAAAATGATTGCCACATAATCATTAAACTTAGCGCCTCTTCAAAATTAATTCATGCATGATCAGAAAATGAAAGCACCTCATTAGCTGTGTTCCTTTATAGCTTTCTCTCACATCAATTTTTAATAATAATTGATTTTCTCACAATTTACCAAACGGGTTGGGCTTCTCAAAATTTTTAAAAAATCACTTATCACCCCAAATAAGCAATGTCAAACTAGCACTGAATGATGTCATCATACAGCGGATTATTTCCTTTTCGGTTACAAAGTTAGCCAAAAATATATAGACAAATGCCCTTGATAATTACTAAATTAATATTTAGTTGAAAAATATATGTTCTTTTTTTTTTTTTAAAGCAACGATATTAGGATAAGAAATTGATCAGTCGACTTTCATTGTATGGATAACTGCTTTTAACCACTTAAGTTCGATAGCAAGGCAGTGACAGAGCCAGACTTTCAAATTAGCGAGGGTCCTTCACAAATTTTTTAAGAATAGGCTAAATTAGTATGACACTAAACTACTCCTTTTAGCCTACTTCATAACATCATTTTATATTGATTAATAATATATCCATTCATTACAATCACTCCACAATTTCATATTTTATAATGGTTAAATGCTAATCTCATCATCTACATTATTATAGACTCAAAAATTAATAACTTATATTCCAATATAGAGAAGAAATACACAAAGGGTTCACAAAATCTAATATTAAGGTATCCAACTCAAAAATGAAAAAAGATAGGGAAATAAAAATTCACAAAGTTTAACTTAAACAAAAGATGAAGAGAAATAAAGTTTAAAAATGTAGGAGTTTTTAGTGTAAATATCATAAACTAATCTAGAAGGTAAAAGAGAGAAGTAAAAAAGAGATTAAGAAGTTTTACGGTTGAAAACAAAAAATACCTAATATATACTATTTATTTTAGGATCCTAAAACTAATCAAATATGTTAAATATTATGCATCATATATAATATTATAATACAATAAATAAAAGATGGAGTGGGGGTCTAGGACCATACTGGTCCCTTGACCTTGCCCCTATAGTAAGGGGCTTGTAATTCAAGTGATTAAGAGCATTCCTCTCCACCCAAGGACCAAGGTCTTAGGTTCAATCCCTCATTCCCCAATATCGCTTGCATCACATTTTTTTTATAAAAAAAAATGAGTAAAATGAGAAAACACAATATAAATGTGTGCTTGATTTTAGTATCCATATAAAATAAATTGTGTAGTTGTCTATATGGACAATAATTATCAGAGCATTTGCCCACCCACCATTAGCATTGTCTTCTTGCAAACCTGCATAATTTTTTAACTCATTTCTGTCCCCAATTAGGCAAGCTTTACAATATTTATAATTGAAAAAAAGTACCCACTTGTTTTAATTTATTTAGAAAAATGCCAAAATGGGTTAGACTTTGCCACCCTATCTCTTTATGGAAAGCTCCCATGTAACCCAAATAATTAGATATTTTATAATTATATAAAATTATAAATCTCCCTTTCTTGTTCAGAGAAAGCGAAGTCTTAGAAAAAAGTAAAAGAAAAAAACCATTATTTACGCGATTGGGAGTACCCTGCCTAAAACGACAGGCTCGTCAGCACCCACATGTCACTTTATCAACGGGAACACAACAGTAATTTCAAAAACCCTGTAGGGGTAAATTTGGCCGCCACCGTTTTCTATTCGCCCAACGTCTCCCGAGCAATTTGAAAAAAAGCGAAAATTCCCAAAAATGGGATGTACGTATTCGTAGACCCACGCGTCAACGATCTATACGATGGGCGGCTCTTTAAGAATTCGAAGGTCTTACGCAACCCGATTGGTCCACGTGTCCATAGTAAAGAAATCCGCTAGTGGTTTTGTACGCAAAATGATGGCGGTTTTTACTGCCCTCAGGTACACTTTCCTTATATAGCTTTGTGCTGATGTGAATCATCAGTACAGCCAAAGCTATTTTGGTGAAACCTCGGTTTGTCTCCATTACTTAAAAGCTTTCTTCTTTGAGCACCAAGTAAGTTTCTCAACTCAAATTTATTTTTATTTTCTCACACAAATTTTAATTCCTTAATTTCTTCCATCCATTTCATTTTCTCTCTCTTTCCTGGGAAATTTGTTTAATTTTCTTGCTCCCCCGATCTTGAACAAGAATGAATGAAAGAGAGGTAGAACCTAGTTAGCTTTAAGTATGCTCATGTGGCTACAAAATATTCTTGTGATTTATTTTGTTGTGCATAGAGAGTATGGTGTTTGGTTGGGAGCTGGGTTTTTTTTTTTTTTTTTTTTTTTTTTTGAAGGATAAATTGATTGACCTAGATTTGGTAGGTGTGATCGATGGGAAGGGGTAAGATTGTGATAAGGAGGATTGACAATTCGACAAGCCGCCAAGTGACGTTTTCGAAGCGGAGGAACGGGCTGCTGAAGAAGGCCAAGGAGCTGGCGATCTTATGCGACGCGGAGGTCGGAGTTATGATCTTCTCCAGCACCGGCAAGCTCTATGATTTTGCAAGCACCAGGTCCTACTTATTCTTTAACATCTTTAATTAGCTTTGTTTAAGGTTAATTACTTATACTATCTTCATATCTTGAGATCCATGCATTCCATGAGCCAATTAATTCCATTATATATTTATTTTTTGTTGAATTAATTGATGTTAATTTTTTATTTATTTTATAATTCGTTGAGAAATTACTCTATTGTTTCCATGGAAATGAAGTTAGGGAAATGGCATATGCATGTGTAGTTGTGCTGCATTGTTCAGAAGTGTTTGAGTTAACATGCAAGGACCAATTAATTTATAGAACTAATTCCTTGTCAACATAGTAATGTTTTGCTTATTCGAATCAATACAAGGTTAGTCAAATTCCAAAGGTTAGTGTTAGAGTAAGAAAGGGAAGATTACCCCCTGTTAAATGTTAATGTAACTCCATTGTCACACAAAAAAACTATATTAACTTAACTCTCGATTGCTAATAGGCTTTATAAGAAATGTTTGTATGATTTTATTTTCTTTGAAATGTTTGATACTTTTATGATTTCAACGTACACATTTTCTATAATGCTTCTTCTAAAATGACCATATCATATGAGAAAAATGCTCCCAATCCATTTCTAAGTTTCAATGGATTAATTTTATTTGTTATTTTTCTATGATTCTGACATAACTATCCTTATCGATGAATAAATGTACGTAAGACATAGGTACACCATGTAAACTTTTCCAATATTCTCGGTGAACATGTTTTATATGGTTTCGAATTCTCTTGCTACCTACTGAATGATCCCATCATATCTTCCATCTCCAACGCTAACAAAACCAAAATCATGATATAGGGCATTAACCGAACTCGAGATGCTTTAAAACCCTCTTCTCTTCTTAACAATTCATTGTTTTGTTGAATCATCATTGCCGACATATGAGCCATATTATTTTGCATCGGTTACTGCTCAATCCTACTGCCGTAGGTCGAAGATTACAGTTCCCTTGTGCCATTGTGATTCTTGTGCCTTTCCTCAAATATTGCACCTCCTTGCGAACAATTGCTTTGTGCCATTATCAATCTCTCAAAACCTCACTTTTCTAATGGAAAACAGTCTTTCTTTTGTTGCTACCAGATTCAGATTCATTGCCATTTGGACCGCTTGATCAAGTCAACAATCAGTTTGCAGATATTTTTTTTTTGGTCAAACAATCTCTTTGTAGAAAGAATATGAATAAATTGAGTTTCAGTGAAGAAGTCTTCCTTACATTGGTTGAGTTGTAGGGAACGTAATTACGTAAGTGCTTTCCCAATGCTAGTAGAATTCCAACTTTATTTCACCTGATCATCGAGAATGGATAGGCAAATGTCCACTTTGTTTCTATCTCTCCCATAATTTTAAGGATAACAACATCATTCCAATCTTACTTACAACCCAAATACCTGAGGTGAGAGCTTTCTGTCATCTTCCGGACAAGGGGTAAGGAAGAAATCATGCTCCCGGTGCGTGATACATAAAAAGTAAAATAACAAGGCGAAATATGGATTGGGTTAAAATAAAATTCTCTTATAAAAATAGGTCAAAAAGCTTACAAGTGTACCAAAAATAAGTAAAGTTCTATGACTCTCTCATCTAATTATGCTAAAATATGAATATGGTTTGAATACTTTTGGTTAAGTTGTATTATTCTCCATAAGGAGGTATATATAGGAGTTTACATAAGTACTTTACAAGGAAATAGATACAGTAATCAATTAGGTCCGTGAGCCATTCCTCGATACTCTGCTTCTGTACTAGACTGGGAAACCACATTTTGTTTTTTACTCTGCCAAGTGACTAGGTTACCTCTCACGAATATAAAGTAACCAGAAGTAGAGTGTCTATCTGTAATGGAACCAGCCCAGTCAGCATCTGTATATCCAACAACTTTAAGATCTCTAATTTTTGAGAACATTAATCCTTTCCATGAGGCTGACTTTAAGTATTTTAAGATTCGATCAACAACATTCCTATAAGAAACACTGGACAAATGCATAAACTGACTAACCACACTCAGAGTATATGCAATATTTGGTCTTGTGTGTGTCAAATATATTAACCTTCCAACAAGGCATTGGTACTGTTCCTTATTGGTTGGTTCTTGGTCCATGTCTTCACACAACTTGTGATTCATCTCAATGGGTGTGTCAACCGGCTTACATCCAAGCATTTATGTTTCAGTGAGTAGATCCATTACATACTTCCTTTGGGACAGAAATATACCCGTTTTTGACCTTACTACTTCAATTCCGAGAAAGTACTTCAGATTACCTAAATCCTTCATCTCAAATTCCTGAGACAAATACTTTTGCAGCTTCAGTTACTCTCTTGTGTCATTTCCAATTACGACTATGTCATCCACATAAACAATCAATGCAGTAACTCTTCCTCCATGATGCTTCAAGAATAGGGTGTGATCTGAATTACTGTGTATATCCAAAATTCTTCATAGATTTAGTAAATCTGTCAAATCATGCTCTAGGAGATTGCTTTAACCCATACAATGACTTTTTGGGCTTGCAAAATTTATTCTTCTTGTCACGAGCTAAATTACATCATGGTGGTAAGTCTATATATACTTCTTCTTCCAAGTCTCCATGTAAGAATGCATTTTTAACGTCAAACTGATGTAATGGCCAATTGAGATTTGCTGCTAGAGACAATAGGACTCTGATTGTGTTAATCTTGGCTACGAGGGCAAAGGTCTCCTGGTAGTCTATCCCATATCTCTCTGTGTACTCTTCACCACCAATCTAACTTTATATCTTTCAATTGATCCATCTGCTTTGAGTTTCACAGTATAAATCTACCTGCATCCTACTGTCTTATTTTCATGAGGTAAGGGCACGAGTTTTCATGTGACATTCTTTTGGAGAGTTCGCATTTCTTCATTCATGGCTTCTTTCCATTTTGGGTCTTCTAGTGCTTTAGTCACACTATTGAGGATAGATATGTCAGCCAATTGCTTCACATAGTGCACACGTGACTTTGATAATATGCTGAGAGATACATAATTATTGATGGGATATTTTCCTTTGGCTTTAAAATCTGCTTCATATTGTACTCGAGGTTTGCCAAGTTTTTCCTTTCTGAAAGCTAATATGTAGACTCTGTGCCTTCTGAAATCAAGTAATCATGGGATATTTCATTAGTGTTATCAGTTTCAGGGAAATATGTTACCTAAATAACTTTCTCAGCAAGAGATTGGTGTGGTATTGTAGCTGAAGCGGGCAAAATATCATAAAACGGTTCAATTTTCTCTTCTTGATTTTGACAATGTGGAGATGACTAATCGTCTTCCACTGGCGACCGGTCGTTGTCTTCTAGCGACCGGTCGTTTTAAAACAGGTTCTCTGTGTTAGAAGAACTATGGGGGGGCGACTGGTCGCTATCTTCTAGCGACCGGTCGCTTTGCTGTAGATTCTCTGTGTTCAAATAACTAAGGGGGGAGACTGGTCGCTTTCCATTGGCCACCGGTTGTTTTGAAGCAGAGTTGCGTCTTGGGGGAAAAAATCGAGAATTGTAGGAGTGGCGGATTCTCGATTCTCCTCCTATGCTGCTGAAAAATATATGTCATGTTCTCGGAATACAACATCTATGGAGATATAGACCTTCTATTTAATAGGATGATAACACCGGTATCCTTTCTGATGAGGTGCATAGCCAATGAAAACACACTTTTCTGCTCGATGATCCAATTTGTTTCATTGGTGATCATATAAGTGGACAAATACAACACAGCCGAAAATCTAGGGTTCCAAGTTTGGGGTGAAAGGTATTTGGATATGTGATGAAGTGTTTGAAGTGGTGTTTGGAAATTTATGATACTAGAGGGAATCCGATTGATGAGGTATGCTGCAGAGAGGATGGCTTCTCCCCAAAAAGGCCGAGACATATTGGCACCAAAGAGAGAGGCACGAACTGCTTCCAATAAATATCTGTTCTTTCTTTCAGCCACTCCATTTTGTTGGAGAGTGTAGTGGCATAAGCTTTGATGTATGATGTCATGATCTTGTAAGAACTTATTAAGATCATTGTTCAAAAATTCTCTACTATTGTCAGAACGGAGAACTTGGATTTGGGTATGAAACTGTGTTTCCACCATTTCATGGAATCGTTGAAACTTTGAACTGACTTCCTCTTTAGTTTTGATAAGGGAAACCCAAGTCATGTGTGTGCAAATCATCTATAAATATGACAAACCATCGAGCTCCTACTAGAGTGGTAATTTTAGCAAGTTCCCAAACATCAAAATGAACAAGAGAAAACAGAACCAAACTCTTATTTGAACTTAATGGGAATAGAACACGATGGCTCTTAGCCAATTCACACGTATCACACTTGAAGCTGGAAACATCAAGATTAGAAAATAATGATGTAAACAACTTCTTAAGATAACCAAACAAGGCATGCCTAATACGTTTATGTCATAACCAAACTTTGTCTCTCTTTCCCTCAGAATGAGTTCCACTTGTTGTGAAAGCTTGACCAACTTTGGTCTCACTATACCGTGCCCAGTCCAAGTAGTAGAGTTTGCCCAGCCTAGTACCATAATCAATCGTCTTTCCCGTGATGATGTCTTAAAAAACACAATAATTCAGTCAAAATGTTACAGTACACCCCAAAATATTAGTAAGTTGTGCAATAGACAACAAGTTATGGTCCAAGATGGAACAAGCAATATAGAATCTAGATGTAGGGAATTAGAGAGAGATAGAGAGCCCTTCTCAACCACAATGGAGGGGGTACCATTAGCATTAGACTTCATCGACAAAGTGGATGATTTGCGACTAATAAGTTGGTCAGGATCAAATGTCATGTGATCCATAGCACCCGAGTCAATAATCCATGTAGAAAATATCATAAAAAGATACACCAATCTAGATCACATCACATCATTACTTCATATCTCGGTTATCATTCGTAGCATGTAACCCACCACGTGACCCTTAATACCCCACTACCTTATGTCCCCGTGTGGTACATATATCCCCCGGATACCCCAACACTCAAATTCTCATGTTCCACGAATAGTACATACTTCACAAATAGTCCAATCAATATATATAGTGTGAAATATTGCACCAAATTAGACATGTTTGACTTGAAATAGAGAGATATTTGTAAATAGAACAAAGTCATGATAATTCATGGTTTGTCATTTTATCACAAAATAAGACTTTTTAGAACACATTACATGAACCACTCACCTCAATAATGAGAACCCTTAAAAGAATTGGCAAGATAACTCATCCAAGAATCTCCACCAACGCACTCCCTCCTCCCCCTTCTCTCTCTAACTTTCTTTCTAATTTCTCATGTTTAGAAACTATGAGGTTATGCTCATATTTATAGTGGTTATAGGGATATGATAAACTCCAATATTTAAAAGGATAACAACATCCAAGTTTATCCAAAGGATATCTTAATAAGATAAGATCATTCAAATTTATTTAAAGAATAAATATCTTAAAAAGATAAGATCATTTAAATTCATCCAAATGATAAATATATTAAGAAGATAAGGTCATCCAAATTTATTCAAATGATATAAACATAATCTTTTATCCTTTTAAAATAGATGTCTTCATAGATCAATTGAGGGCGTGGAACCAAACCCATCCTTAGCTTAAGAAAAGGTTCAGGCCTTAGGAGCAATAACTTGAAAAGCAAGTCATCCTAGAGTTGAGTCATATGGAGATTTAAGTCCATGGGAATGACCCGTTAGTAAATATGTGGAGGTATAATCCACGTGTGTAAAAGTTACAAAACAATATTTTAGGAAAAACTCGTGAAAATATAGACAAGAAAAAAACAAAAGTATACAAAATAATTTAGGTCTAGTAAATATGTGGTGTTATAATCCACGTGTGTAATAGTTACAAATAGAAAATCCTATGACTAAACTTCCAAGTTTGTGTCAGATCTTCAATTGTAAGGTGGAAAATATTTAAGTATGTTTTAAGGACTTGATAAAAAAAATGCTATAGGATTTTTCACAAGGGCTTGATTAAGAGTGCTTTAAGTTGTAACGTAGAAGTTGTGTGATCCACTAGTAATAGAACGGAGGTGGAGATAAAAGCATACACCTTGGGAGTTCTTTGGGTTGCCTACTCAATTAGACCTAGGTAAGTAAGTTGGAGACAATACCAAATGATGACTCATGATTAGTAATGGGCCACATTGATCCATTTCTTGCCTTACTCCAATTTGTTTGGATCCATCTAACTCTCAAAGTTTTGCCAATAATTTAGTTTCTAATTTAGTTTATTAAGGGAGGACAACAAAAAAAGGCGGCCAATCTAACGTTATATTCCTAACAACTCCATCCGAGATGTAGTCAAATAAAGAATCACTTTTGAGAACCTTTTGGTCATTTAATTCTTTACAAAAAGTGGCCCTATATGTCATCAAAATTGTGTGGCTAAAAACTGAACTTCCTAAAATGATATTAGGTCCATTTTTTATAAAGAAGATAGTGTGATATGGTAAAAATACTTTCAAAAGTGACTTTATTTGACGGCATCTTGGATGAAATTGCTAGGACTATGATGGTGGGGGCTATGTTGACCAATTTTGTATAATTCAAGAGAAAAATTAGCTAAGACAAAGTTTTAGGGGGAGGGGTAAAATGACAATATCGATATAATTTAGGGAGAAAAACTGATTACAGAAAGAAGATGTTGATCTCTTGGTTGGTTTGTAATGTTATCATCCGTGGAGGTAGTTTTGATAATCTAGTCTCCAAAGAGAGAGTGGCAAAATCGAACCTTTAAGTTTACCAACATCTAAGGCCATATCAAATCAACTTTGTTCAAGAAAAAAGGTGTACGTGGCATTTATGCCAGATTCTTAATTGTCACATTATGCCCTTGCCCCAGTAGGATGACCAGTATGACACTCCTTATAAAATGTCCACCATATGAGGAGGGATCTAGTATCCACGTGGACACATTTTTCTTCGGGTGTTTTATTGTGCAGAAACACTCCAAGACTTTGTCATTGATGGATTATGCGATGCATGCACACACAAACCCTTTAAGAATAAAACACACACACCACAAAGAGAGTAAGCAAACACACAAGAATACAAAGATTTATAGAAGTTTGGCCTTATGCATACGTCCTCTTTGGTAATCCTCTCGAGAAATTTCACTAGAAGAATAGGAACCACTTTGGTTACAACAAGAAACCCCTTAACTCTCTATCCTCTCAAAACCTAGGTCTTAATTTCTCTCAAATCCTTTGATGCCCTTGTAAACACTTAAGAATTCACCATTGAATTCTGTCTTGTGTTTCTCTCTTGAAAATTCACTCTTGAATTCTCCAATCTTACTTTATCCTACCCCTAAAAGTCATATTTATAATGCATAGGATTTAATTACAAGTTAACTGGAAATAGGAAACTAAAACCCTATTAAATTAGCCTAGAAATTTCCAAAATAATAGGAAACCACACGCCAAAACGCGAAAACCGCGCTCGGCCCTGTTCACGTGACAATTGGTTGTCGAGAGTAGATGATTGGTCGTTGCTCTCGGCCAAAACCGATCGATTGCTTGCACTGTAACTCCTCTTATTGCGACTTCTTCTCCTCTTCCTGCTGCTACTCCTTACAGCCTTTTGTTTCCTCTTCCTCCTCCGCATCCATGGTGAGCCAAACTTCAACATGCTTAGCCTGAAACCAAATAAGGAATTGGGGTTTGGATTTTAAGCTCCAGATTTTGGGGTTTGAAGTTTGGAACTTGGGATTTGGGTTTTATTTTTAGGTTTGGGTTTGCTTTTATGATTAACGTACGTATTACAAGCATTCGTTTTATGTTAGACTTGATATTATTTGCAATTTTTTATATGTTATAAGGAAAAATAGAAGATTTAATTGACAAAACGAATAAATGTGAGACGACGTGAGAGATGAATTTGAGTTTACATGTTTGGACATGACGAGTTAATATTATGATGTTTAATACACGACACGAACACAAAACTAACACGGTAAAACACAACCGGTTAGCCATGCCTGCAGTGAATACACATGGCCTTAGTCAAATTGAATTCTTTCTAAAACTCCTAAATTCCACATCGGACAATTGACCCCCCAAAAAAATAAAATAAAACACATCCGACAATAAGAAAAGTTTATTACACCGCATTAACAAAGCAAAATAATAATAAAAATTCATAGAACTTTGAATATTTGTTCTCTTCTGAATATCCAGGAGTAGACAAACCCTATTTGACATTGTCGTGCATGTACCATACTTATACCGTGCATGGAATTTTGAATGCCACTTGTCACTTGTGTATGCTACCAAATCCAAATGGAGAGGGATTTGCTGGTCCATACATCCCTCCTCCTAAGTGACCTTATTAATTGTTTATTTGTATAAAATGCTAAAATGATCACACGATGGATATGCAATATGAGTGTATGTTAAAGTAGGGAAAAAATAAAAATAAAAGTGAGGTGAATGGAGAGAGTTTAGGGGACGAAAATGAACATACCGACTAATCCAAAATGTATATTTTATCTTTGCACGTTGTTAGCACGTCACTCACATCACTAGATTTAAGATATGTTGAAGAAAGATATGAAGACCAACTTTCAAATTTTTTCCAAGTTGAAAGTAAGATGGATTATTGATGAATGACCTTATTCATGAAGGTAGTAGAGGAAACGTTTCTTTAATGACTAATCCATCTTCTAACTTCAACTTGAACAAAATTTGGAAGTTGGCCTCCATTTCTTGCTTCAACCTACCTTAAATCTAGTGAGTCATCCAATACAATATAATCCTAGAAACCAAATGTGACCTAATCTTCTAGGTCTTATGTTCCATTTAGGGGGTCTGATCAAGATCAAGCTCTTTCAATATACTAATCCATTTTGTCAACAAATTGGGACTTTTCCTTATTGATCAACCTCTACAATATTGTGACAGTGGATCTCTTGAAAACTTCCGACCATGGTTTTTTCTAATTCGACAATGCATCGATTTAAGTCTTAACTAATCCTACGCTTGATCCAATAAACCCTCTCCTAAGTAAGAAGAATTAGATAAGCCGCCCTTCAGTGCCGCAACAAGGGGGGAATGGTCTCTGCCCCTCCTCTCTTTTCCTATTTACCATTCCCCCGCTTCTTTTCTCTTCTTCCCTTTCAACTCCTCTCTCTCTCTCCGAATTTCTGGGGCTTTTTTTTTGTTTGGTTTTTATTATTATTATTGTAGGTTCTTAGGTTGCAGCAACTTCAGTGGTGTTTACTCTGTCCCCACTGTTGTGGCAGCAACTGTAGTAGCATCGAAGGTTTTTTGTTTATGTTCGAGTCTGCCTTTTTCCAAGTTATGGCTTTGGGTTGGTTTTGTTTGGTGTGAGTTATTTGGTGTTGAATAAGTGCATCAAACCCGAAAGAAGAGTTTGATGCTTGTTTGTGATCTTTCTGCTGAAGAGTTTGCATTGTGGGTGCTATAGCTGGTTTTTCTAGACATGCTTTTATGCCGGACTTTCTTTGGCCATGTGTGGCTATAAGGGAATGTATACTGTATGAGTTTGCTGTTGTCATTGGATCCCTCCGTATTGATTATAACCTCTTTGTGGATAGCAGTTGTAACCCCTTTATGGGTAGTTCTAGTGGCCCTAGTATCTATTGTATTTGTATTACCCTCGTGTCACAATTTATGAATGCAATCTTCCTACCGTTTGACCCCCAAAAAATAAAAATAAAAATAAAAACCCTCTCCTCTTCCCCCTCAAGTTCAAAATATCAATCCACACCTAGAGCCTATTCTCATGTGTAACCCTAATCTAGACTCCAAGTACTCTTACAAGACATCAACGTCTCGTCCTAATCTTAATCTTTGACTCACACCTTCAATCTTGATGCACTTGAGTCTGCATGTTGCTCCAGACACAGATGTCAATGCTAAGCCCACCTTATGTTTTCTTATACATACATGTCATGAAATTGCGTGATGTTCAAACTACCTACACACAAAAAGCACCCTATTCTAATGTCTAGCAAAGAAGGAAATTTATCTGAGTCTTCTCTTAAGCCCAAACCTAGGTCTAAAATACAATCTTGTCCGAATTTTGATAATCTTGACTTCCTCTTGACTTGAGTCTCCAAGTTGCCCCAAACACACTTAAAACATAGGCACGTACCCATCCTCTGAAGTTTTCATTATATACATCCATGTCATGAATTTACCAATGCCTCGTATTAAAGTTCACTCATACAATATTTGGATTTTATCTTTCAACCTTCGAATATTTTGATCAAACAACTATATAGCCTTAAAACAAATGTGTTTTATATATGATAGTTACAAGAATTAACTTATTCTGATATTAAAGTCTAGATTTCTTCTTAATTTTGATGTCAGTCGACTGGTAGATGTCTGTTGACCAACATGACTAACATGATGCTTATAACTATCTGAAGCACAGTGCTTCTATCAGCTGCAACTTTAAAGTTGAAATGATGTTGGTTGTAATCAAATAGCTAAAAGACTTATAATATAGTTGATTTTTTGTATGAATGATCCTCCAAAAAGAACAAAAAAAGAAAAAGGGTTCAATCATTAGCCCCGTCGGGGGTGAGATGTTCAAGTTTTTCTTAAACAATGACATACTCAGTTGAAGCTTTTTGTATGTATATGTGTGCGCAGTTGAAGCTTCTTGTGCATGTATGTGCGCTCGCTGTGGCAACATAAGTACAAGGTTGATTCGTGCTCGAATGTGGGTCTAACAAAATAAATATTTATGTTGCTAGATATGTATGCTGATATGAATAAAAAATCATGTTGTTGACTTGAGAAGCAAACACTTTAACCTGATAAATTTCCACTGCTATTTTTGTTGAAACTGCAGCATGTAGAAAAGCAATATAGTTGAAAACTGATGAGCCCGTTCGGAATCAATATAGAAACAGCTGACACAGGTGCAAACAAAAATATGGGCAGAATATTCCTCTCCAACAAATATTTGCCTACAGCCTCGTTCTCCTCCTCATCATCATTTTCAGAATCACAATCCAAGCCATAAATCCTTTACGATATCATCACCACCCCGCTATTATCAGCTAATCCAGAATAATTTTAGTCAGCTGTTAGAATCTAGTTCTAAGAATTTACTAACAGACAGTCATAGAGACACACTTCCAAACTCAGTTCCCACCTCTGTCCGGATTCAATCCACTGCAATAATACCTACTCTGGAAATTCCCATTCAACTCTAAAGTGCCACGCAGCTGTATCGATTGAACTGACATTAGTAACTGGACAAGCTCTTGTAGACATAGTTCAGAAAATATGAAAGCAAAGCTCTTGATCATTGATAAATATGCAGTTTCAAAGACGGGCTTTATTCTTGTTATGCATCAGCATATGCAAATGACTGAAACAAGCTAGTATGAAATCATATTGCAGCTAACTTACAAGGGGAAAAAAAGGAGGGAAATACAGAGTTGTTAATTTTTTTATATAAGTAGTTCTTATGTCACATATTTATGTCTAATGGTCCCATTTCTTGAAGAAACTGAATTTAGAGTTAGAAAGTTGATTGGCTAAAACAAGTTAGGACGGGAAACAGATACATATCTCTAGTTCCCTACTTCAAACAATGTCTGCTTGAACATCTGAAAACCATAGATTTATCAGATATCACAGCTTACAAGATATATTATTTCGGGGGAGTAGATTAACAGTCTATAGTCTAAAATGTTATCATGATATGTTGGTTTTCTTTTGTTACATGTCCGTGTGCAGCTTCTTGAAAATACATTCCTAATTTTTTTGTACCAAGTTAACCAAAAGCGAAGAGTGTTTCTGATAAAACTGAATCTTCTTTACCAGCATAAAATCAGTAATTGAACGATACAACAAAGCGAAAGAGGAGCACCATCAATTTGGAAATCCAACTTCTGAGATTAAGGTAATCTTCAGTTCTGAGTCCTGCATTTTTTTCTTTAATAGTTTATCTTCAAGGCGTATTTAGAATATGATTCTTCAACGTGCTGTTCAGTATTACAAATAGATTATCTGGCATGATAAACCAATCATGAAATCATACATCAAAATATGCATTTACTCAGACATATATATATATATATATATATATATCTCATTCTGTAAATTTATCTCATTCTATAAATTTAATGATTCTGAATAAAATAAACCAAATTATTGAATAAATTTTGAAATTATTTGAGAAAATAATGAAATTAAAAATGAAAACAATAGGACATCCCAAACTTTCAGAAGAAAAGGGCGTTGGGAGAAATGCACTGTTGGATTACATCAAGAAATCAAATAGGCAGAACGCATCAAGATGTTAGTAACAAGTAAATATAATACGGTACAGCAGCCACTTCCAAAAATTTGTAGGACAGCCAAGGAATACTGGAATTGCGTTTCAGTCAGTTTCCCAAGGTGGATAAAAGAAATATTGGCAGTTCTAGCTTATACTGTCTCAACGACGGCTGCTTTTTCAGGAAAAACACATTCAAAATAACTCATAACCTTGAAATATGATACTCGAAACTTTTCCAAACCACAATTTACAAAAATACATAAACTAGATTTAAAAAGAAACACCGTTCTCCATACACAACCTGAAATCATGGTTGTATGTTCGAAGTTGGAAGTTGGAAGTTGGAACACATATCATCTGAGCAGCCCCCATATAATGGCCTAAGGGGTCTCCTTTGGTGGTATTGGAATGCACCAGTTTTATGGCTTTCATGGCTTTCACTCACAATATTATTTTGGTGGCAATTTTCATATTACCTGCCTACCTAGACATACAAACTTCTATTGCTCATAAATTATGTCTATACACTCGAAAGAAATTGCAACCTCACCCGTCCTAAGAAATAAATTGAAAATATTATTAATAACCATAATGAAGCCATACAATTG
Source organism: Prunus dulcis (assembly GCF_902201215.1). Taxonomy (NCBI): domain Eukaryota; kingdom Viridiplantae; phylum Streptophyta; class Magnoliopsida; order Rosales; family Rosaceae; genus Prunus; species Prunus dulcis. Next base: position 40,357,805 of record NC_047650.1, read on the forward strand.
CACAAGTACATTAGCCTATCAAATGTGTTGTATTTAGCAGAAGTACATTTTCAATCAGAAGTGACGAAATATGGTGTTCACAATAAAATCATCAGCTGCTTCGCAGTGAATAATAAGTTAGCAACAAGGTAAAAGAATATGAGGAAAAAAAAAAAAATTAGTACAGATTTAAGAAGATACCGTTAAAAAGTAGAAACATAAAACTGTCAAAGAAGTAGTCCTCTCAGAATCCATTTTGTACAGGCTACAACGACTGTCCAAAATAGGATGCATTTAGAAAGATTTTTTGAATTAAAAATCCAGATTTCACCATTGTTTATGTCATTGCTCGCAAGCAAGTTTTGCTTCTCTACTGTCACAGAAATAACACACAGGAGCATATAATTTCAAACCACTTATTCCTTTTTCCAACTGGTCAATTAAAGTTCACCTCTTAAACGATAAAGTGATTTGCATGTCACAGAAAGAAAACTGTGATAGCAAAGGACTTCCATGTATAACTAGTTGCCAATTCAACGTGTATTGTCTACTTCATGAGCAAAAGTTAAAATCATAGTTTTGAACCAATCCAACCTTGATGACTTGGCGTTGATCAAGAATTGGATTATTTTCCTTCCGGCTTGTCGCATCAATGAAACGCCTAAAAGAAATGACTAAGATGACAGGAAGATTATGGACGGACTAGATTGGCAAATTCAATTCAGATTTAATGCTGTTTCATCCGCCAAATCCATGATGCCCGTCATTTGCAATTGCAGAAGGAAAAGATCAGTCCAGAGACTACACATACGACATAAAGACAAAGCCCCTATAGCTGCACAGCTTTCAAAATAATTCCATTAAAAGATAGTTCATTTTTCTTGATAGATCATAGCAACAAAGTATTAATCCTGAACACGATGTGGAATCGAGCAAAGATGAATGGCTAACCTCCCAAAGTTCAGTAACAATGGGAATAGAGGTTATTGCTAAGACAAAGCGTCAAATATGTCTGCTCTCACATTTGTGAAGTTGTTTCAGTAATAAGAAATTGGTTCACCATTTCCAGGGGAATCCCTTTTTAGTTTGAGGTATTTCAATTCAAGTATGGAGCTCTGAACAAGGGTCAGAACGCAACTGCTGGTAAGACTCATCCTAGAGGCACTAAAAATGTCACTCTGAGAATTTCTCCAGTTCCACTTTTCCTTTCTAGACCAAAAAACTCTCTATAAAGCTGTACATATAGGAGGTAAATGGAACCCATAAAAGAAATTAGGGCAAGAAAACAATAGCGCATTGCTCCTTGATCATATAAATCAAGTTCTATATCCATACAAAGGCATCATATGCCAAAATGCTAACCGTGGCAACAATTTACAGATTTTCTGTTCTTGTCAATAGAAACATCTGTGCATTGCAACTTTCTATTTCTACTAATTATAAGAAACCAGGATGCTATTAAAATTCAGTTCCAGCTGCGTACCTGACTTTGATCCTTTAGCTCGCAGACTAGCAATGGACCCCTAACTAGTGTCATGTTAAGCTCAATTTCTCCTTTATGGTGGTCCCATCAATTTAGAGAACTAAAATGCAAGCACGCGATGTGAGTTACATTATGTAACTGCATAATGCAGGTATAAAAGAGGTTACAATTCAAGTAGTAGGTAATGCTTGCATACAAAAGATGTTGCGAGTAAGTAGTTTATGATCGTTTAATATAAGCTCATGATTTTCCTTGCATGTTTACATTGGTATATGAACAAAACCTTTATGCTGACCATAATATCATACAAATAAGAGCCTTGTTTTCACATATAGCTGCTATTATGTTGAAGTGGCCAATTTCCACTTAAATATGTTCATTGTAATAGTTATGACTAAAGGTGGTCTTTTTTTACTTCCTAGTTATGGCAAAGGGAGGCAGCAATGTTGAGGCAACAACTTCAAAACTTGCAGGAAAACCATAGGTATAATGATTTTCCTTTTTATCACGAATTTATTGTATCATATATTAACCATGAAACACAAGCACTATAGAAGCACAAATAAAAATGAAACATTAGAAAGTCAGAATACAATTAGGGCGCCTACATGTGAGAAGATAACATGCACGTACGTTCTAACAACACTTCACTAAAGCTTCATTTCCTAAAGCATTGCTCTATTCATAAAGGTGAGATATCTAAGTCTATCACCAATTGCATACCTGATGTTTCAACATTTTTGTTCTTAGACGCTTCAAAAGGTGCTAATATCAAGAAGTTATTTATTGTTTGGATCATTCAACGGACCTGAGTGTAATTTAGTTTCCTACATTAGATTTCTTTCTTTTCCATCTTTTGGGAGAAGCTTTGAATTTGAGCTTCTCCAGAAACTCCATTTTCACCACTACAATTCATAGGAAAAACAGATTAACAAAAGAGCACTTTATATGGTGCGAAACTGCTGCTCAGCTGTGCCAAGAGCTGCACCAAATGGACACTTACAGTAGTTGGGTTAAAGAGGTAATGAAGAAGATGAATGTAGGGGAAACAAATTGAACTTAATGGAACCCCTATTGAAGGTTGCAAATTCTTCAGCAATATGGTATGGCCTGACTTTCTAAATACAATCCTATTTGTAATCGCACCTTATTGGCTTTCTTTTAATAAAGTCTTCATTTCTTATAAATACAATAATAATAATTACTTGACTAATTACCTAGTTTTAAAGAACAAAGGTGAAGCTTAGGGTAAAACTATCTATTTTAGGTTAAATCTTCAGTCATAACCTGACACTTTGGTTGGAGGGAAAGGGGAAGGAGTGTGCGGGCAGTGTTGGTATGCATGTACATAATAAACTAAAGGCATGAAGAAAAAAAAAAACATTGGAGAAGAAATGTGATTTTTATTCTAGAACAAACAACAATAGAAGCTATCTTCTTACTGAAGGGACTAGTGGAGGAGCTTAGAGAGAAAAGGAATGGTCATATATGGTTTTCATAGATTCAGAAGTATAGTTTATAAGCAGTGGACTATAGATAAAAAAGCAAGACTTGTAAAGTAGGAAATACTTGGTCAGTTTTTTTTAAATAATAGTAGGTCTTTATCAATAATTGGAATTAAGTCCCAACCGAACCTTTCCAGAAGTGATCAATAAAGACATTTACACAAACTTTGCAAATGACATCATGCTATTAAATTAAAACATGAAATAGCAATATTAGTAAATCAATTTGATTGCCAAAACAAACAACTATGGAAGTTAATTTCTTATTTATGAAATTTGTGTAAGATCTAAGAGAAAAGGAAACGAGATACCAAGTCTATGTTAAAGTTCCTAAGAAGGAAGCACATTGGAGTTTACAAAAGAAGGTAGTTCATTCCAAAACATCAGTTCTAGATAGAGGATTAACAAGCCAAAACTAGCAGAGGAAGTAACAGTTTATTTGAAATGACAAAAGGTTTTATTAAGGAATAGGGACACAATGAAGTCTGCAGCACTTTGCATATGTTATTGATAAACTTACTACATCTATTTACAATTTTGTCTAATAGTTTATGCAATCTGGAAATGATAAAGACATAAGAATAAGTTATCATAAATTTCTGTTTTTCTTTTTCATTGTTTAAGTATTTTTGTTTTTGGGCCAATTGTTGTTCAGCTTTATGATATTGAAGGGCATCTTATGCTGTATACTTGATTATGAAAGACCTTAGCTGTTGGAAATTCATAACAAAAAGTTTTCTGCTTTTCCAAATTTCTTTTATGACATAAACTTGTGCTATTCCAATTTTATCACAACCAACTGTTTTTAAGGTAGGCACACTGTTGGCATATAAAGACGTAAGGCCATACTGAGAGTAAGTTCTAATAAATATTGGTTTTATCTGCCAAAGAAGTGTGGTATTAGAGCAAATGAGCTCAGTCTAACTCAAATTTTTTTAATGAACCAGCAAAGAAATCCACATACTGCTGTCGAAAGCAAACAGATTAAATGTTCATTAAAAAAACCTCTAGCCATGTTAATCAAACACCGATATTAATTATGCTTTCACTATCACATTTGGAGAACTTTTACCAAAAGTCTATAAGAAATAAAAGAGAAGAAAAGAGTTAAGATCATCAGAATAAATTAAATTCTCATCAACTTATCAAAAACTGTCACTAAATTTATGTATACAATCACATTTTGGGAACTTATGCCAAAAAGAAAAAGAAAATGAAAGTTAAGATTTTCAGAACAAATCAAATTTTCATATCAACCTATCTTTATGCATGAAATGATTTTCCATTTCAAAGAAATCTTCACATCCACAAGTTACGTTGAAAGCACTATCACTTGGTGTCGTATTGAGGTAAACTCAAGAGAAACCTCATACATGCTTTAGTTCATATCTATCTTCACAAATGTATCAAATGATTCTAGAACTGCTCACGGTTCAAATACTACCAAATTAATAAACAAAGCAGGTGGAGTCATTTCTTAATAGTGTATATACTGCATTGAGCCCAAAACGTTGCCAATGCAGTATATTCACTATTAAAGCTAGACATTGTTGAATTATTGTTCTTTTCTCTTCTGCTATTGGTGGATTACTTGATCACTTTACTTTAAAGTTTCTCTTACGAAATAAAATTTCATCTTTTTGTTTCAAAAGAACTGCATTGAGCCAAATGGAATGTTCCATGATTTCAAACCAGATGATATCAAGAGTCCAAAGGTTATGACAGAATTGTTGTATGATGCTGGTAGAATAAATAATTTTAACATTGATTTACAGATTACCATGATGAAGTGACAACTTTTCACATGCATGCTTCAGAATTTGCACTAAGTAATTGACAATGTTTATGCTCCTCAAGATAGTCTATACTGTAATTTAAACCTACCTAAACAGGACAATCCAGAGCTCAAAAAAGTGGGATTCGGTATAGCCAAACAAACAACCAGTGTAACCAATAAAGATGTTTAGCATCAAAAGAGAATTGTTATGCATCTCATAAATCCAACTCACTACTGGATTTAAGATGTCCGAAATCCATGTTTAGGGCCTAAACAATGTTTACCTCTCAATGATTACAGGCAAATGATGGGCGAAGAGCTTTCTGGCCTCAGTGTTAAAGATTTACAGAATCTGGAGAACCAATTGGAAATGAGTCTTCGGGGTGTCCGAATGAAAAAGGTAAGACACTGCCATTCTCTAAGCAATCACTCATTCTTTGAAAAAAAAACTCTTTAAATGTTTGTGTATGGTGCTAAATTAAAACTTTCACTTTTGTAGGATCAACTTTTAATGGATGAAATACAAGAACTAAACAGAAAGGTTAATTTTGCGAAACTTTGGTACCATATTCAGCATGTTCCTCTTTATTACTTAAGCAGCTAAATTTAAACGTGTGTGTGCAGGGGAACCTCATTCACCAAGAAAATGTCGAGCTGTATAAGAAGGTAAACCTAACTCGTCAACAAAACATGGAATTATATAAGAAGGTACTGGTTTTGATAACTAAAACAGACTTCAACTATCCTCAAAAGACTGATAAAAAATCTAAAAGCCAACCTACAACATATTGCAACATTTTTTCAATAACACCTCAACAGAAAAGTTTCACATCCCAGGTATATGGAACAAGGGATGTAACTGGAGCAAATAGAAATCCCCTTCTGACAAATGGTCTAGGTATTGGAGAGGACTCACATGGACCTGTCCAACTCCAGCTTAGCCAGCCACAGCAGCAAAACTGCGAGACAACAGCAAGAGCTACAAAGCTGGGGTATACCTCCCTTCCTAAAACTCCATCATCCATTATGATTACCATTTTTAATTTGCCAAATGTTGATTAAATTGTTTCCATGATGACTACTGCAGACTACAACTACATTAGCAAAGAAGATGCATCAGATTAGGACGACGTTGCTTGATTTCTATCAAGAACAAGGTTGATGGATACAAATTTATGTTCTATAAGAGGAATGTGGTAAAAGAACCACAGAACAATCAGAAAAGGACCTTGATTTAAAAGCAAACAATGCTTTGATGTGTGTGTGACAATCAAACAAAACAAATATGTAAAGATGAGATTTATATATAATAAAGAATAACTGAATTGCACTTCAGGTGCAATGCAGCTTTTAAAATCTCTAAGTCTGTCTGCATCCATGAAATAAGCAAACTTGCTCTGAAGGCTGACATTTGCACTCGTATTGGAAAATATGGTGGAATGTTTATACGCAGGTTATCAATTTGTTCAACAAAAAATATCAAGTCCAGCAGTTGCTTTAAAAAAGATGAAAATATAAAGAGAAAGAAGCAAAACTGTTGAATCATCTCAACTTAACTGCGTTCAAGTTCAGTCCACCCAAGTATTGTATTTCACAAAATGGTATATGAGGTACTTACCTCCTTGTTCACGCAATTTGATTTACATAGACAGCATCAAGAGCAATTTCATGTCTTTATTGCAATATAATTTCCTGCATGGCAATAATAGAGGGTTAAGAACGCACACTAAGGGTTATCTGGTCATTGACAGTTTTCTTTATAATATACTATATATTTTGTATGCAGACAGAGGATAGTGCTACGAATAATATATATTACAGAAAAATAGAGAGAACGAGACCTAGAAGATTCCACGCACTTGAACCACCGCAGATTATCATACAGGTAGGTATGACAATATGCAAAATTCTTTTATATAATAAACTTTCTCTAGGACTAGTCAAATGAAATAGATTCAAATTTATGTTATCAGCTGGGAAAAAAATCATGCATGGTCGAATGGAAGTAAAACTCATTAATGCTAGTTACCATCAAATGTTGATCCTGGACCAACTTTGATTGAAACAAACATAGAATTTGTGAGTAAAATGTTTCATTTCTCAAATGCAGCGCAATCCATAAATATTAAGGCTCCAGGACCATTACACAGTAATTCTTCTTATATTAAGTTAGGACTAGAAGACTATGCATGCCTAGCTTGCAGACACCAGACAATCCAAAGCCACTCTACGTTATTTACTTATGTAAACAACATAACTCTAATTAAGATTACCACAATCAGATATATGTGTTCAGAATTATGGTTTCCAAATTTGTATCAGACACCAAATAACTTGCAACAGGAATGCAATTTGAGCAGAGACATGCAATACCATGTTGGAAGTCTTACATACTGCCACAGATACGGAAGATATCCTATTCGAGAGGGAAGATCACGTATGCCACATTTGAGAATCAACTTTTGGTAAGCTGGGAAAACAATATTCATGAGATCAGGTATCAACAACTAAGGCCTACCTGGCATAGCTTGCAAAGAAAGGTTCCTTCCTTCTCAGCAAGTCTTAAACACGAAAACATGTTCAAACAAAAAATCAGGGTCTTCTGATTCTGAACCATTTCATTCTTCTTAAATACTTAAAAGGTTTTATTTACTTTAGAGATTTTTTTTTTTTTTTTGGGGGTGAAAATTTTAGAGATAAATATGTGTTCTAAAAAAGTCTTTAAGAAGAGGGGGAAGAATGTTGAGATCAACTGTTCAGATATTAAAAAATCTTCCAGATATCTTTTAGTCATTGCAAATCTCCAAACAGAAGATATAACTTATGTTGAGTAGCAATTTGCATACTTTATGGAATGAATAGAAAGAAAGAACTTGACATGCTTCAATAATCCATAATTTGACGTTTAAAATAATATGCAACTCAAATCTTATCAAACCAATACATTAAAAGTAAAGGGAAAAGAATGACAAAAGTTTTAGGTTTCTCAAGCATAACTCCAAAACTCAATCTTGATATAACGAAAATATAGAAAAGAAACTGTTGGCACCCCAATAAGTCATTCTGCACAACTTCCTTTTGTTTTTACAAAGGAGTGGGATCACTTTTTTGGAGTGCCAATAACAGCTCCGTATGAAAAAACAAACCCCAAAAATCTGGTAATATGCACAATACCTGAATGCTTATTTCAAGAGGAGCAAAACACGCATTAAAGAATACAATTGTAAATAGTATAAATGAGTCACTTCTCGAAACAAAAATAGTACTTTCCAGGACAAAAGAAAACAATAGAACATGGTTTAAGAAAAGAAAAATCATTGCAATAGTAAAAGGCAAAAGACAATGAAATCAACAAAATTGTAAGCATTTGCTGCATTTGGCAAGACTAAATAGGACTCTGGGATCTCAAATCTTCCATAAGGAAAATAGCTGTTCTAACCTCTGCAGAAACAAGGAAATCACCGGAGTTAGGGGGACACTGTAGTGACCACCAAGGGCTCCAAGGCTCATAATCATTGAAACTGCTTCAAAAAGAAAGAGAGAATGTGCAAAGGCTAGGGTTTGTGAGCAATAACTTGCATACCACTGCAAAGTGAGGAAGAGGAAAGATTCATACTCCAAAGATTGTTTAGAATGACCGAAATCTTTGGGAATAGAAAGTCCTCAGTACGAAAATATTGGATGTGGAGATCTTAGCCAATAATTTGAGCTGATCCCTTATTATTAGAGAGAAAGATCCATCTAGGGATGGAAAGTAACTTTAATTGGAATTCCGTGGTGCAGGTCGAGTTCATGTTGGTCTAGGAATGGTTTGTGATGTGCTAAACTAATTTACCTCAGCTCCCTATTGAGAAAGCCTGTGATACACTGAAATCTTACAGCGTCTATGCATTAGGGAAGTCTAGGGTATTTAAGTAAGGGATATGAATCCAAACGTCAACTTGGGCTAGCTCTTTTTGAGGAGGGCCCTGGGTTGTTGTTACAAGATACCCTTGAATCCCACCTTGGCAATGTGATAAGGAAATCCAGAGTACTTAAGTATCAAACAAAGCCTGCGAATTCAAATGTCAACTTGACCTAGAACTTTTGGAGAAGGCTTTGGGTTGTTGCAAAATGTATTGGAGCAACCCCGTCCATTGCCTATTTCCAACCAAGGGTTCATTGTTATTATGACGACTCTTGCAAGTGAGGGAAGGGATGATGCCCCCATGCTCTATGGGGTAATGTGGATGTTAAGGAAAGCAAGTAATTGTGTCCCAATAACCAAAGTTTTCACAACTGGCAAGGGGATACTAGGTATCATTGATTCGTAGGCTGGCCAATGATTGCATCTCATATAGAAAATACCTGTCCATTATGTGGTCATTTTTTGTGACGATGCGAAGGCCTAGAGGAGAGGAGATTATGATACCCCTAAATTGTATATTGGCAATTTGTTGAGGAGACTTAGGATACTTTGGAGGAAGCCTTGTGTATACTCTGAATCCTACATTGGCTATGCATTTCCAAGATCTAAGTTGATTAAGATAGGCATATCAATCCAAATGTTAACTTAACTACTACTTTCTTAGGAGGCCTTAGATAGTATTAGAGCCACCTAGTCCATTGCCTGCGTAAGGAAGGCACCCTCCCATTGACGGAAAGGGCATCGTACCCCAATGCTAAAAGGTAGCATAGATTCATAAGTAGGTAAATGAGCGCATACCACATCAAATAGGCTCATCCACTAATATATGTTCTATGTATGTTTCCCATATTGGTAAGGGGACCAAGGCCTAAAGGAAGGGAGATTGTGATACCTTGAAGACTCCATCATGTATGCATTGGGAAAATATATGGTACTTAAGTAAGATCTATGAATCCAAATGTCTACTTATGCTTGCACTATTAGAGGATACCTTAGGATTTTCACATGCCCTCGCACATGTGGCGAATTTTCAAGCCTAACACTTGGACAACACATATTGGGTAATGCGGGGCACGTGTGGCCGTTGGGCTTCCCACGTGGGCAAACCGCTCTGATACCATGAAGGAAGTTGGGGTTCCACCCCAAAACCAATTGGCAATGGGGGACGTAACCCAACTCCTTATAAGCCCTTTTAAGGTTTGTTAGTTTTCCAATATGGGACATTTTCACCTTCACATCACATTTCTTAGAAATGCAATTTTTGTGTTTTTTTGACTAAACTACCGCCATATGATTTATTTAAAATGCTATTTTTTCCTTCAAAATTATGGGTTTTTCTTTTTCTTTTTTTTACAATAATATTTGAGACACCAACTAATGTGGCAATTTCTTATTTGTTGTGGATAAGTAAGGTTCATAGTGGGCTCAGAATGAAAACAAATGACATACCACCACATCATTGGTGTCCAAAAATTGGTGCCGTAAGTTGGTGTCTGTAGTATTACTCTTTTTTCAAAGGATTTTTTTTTTTAAACATATTTTAATTCATAGTACTACATGAAAAAAATATTGGAACAAGAATAAAAGGTCTTTTTGGTTATCATGTTCCAATAAACACTTGAATGGGGCCTTAAGAAATGAAATGTATATTTTAAAAATACATATTTAAGTACTTTTATTGCTTTTAATTTAAAAGAATAGTTTCATATTTTAGGTACTAATAATTATTAGGTCTACATTTGTCAGGATAAAGGTCAAGCTTAAGCTCTAGCATAACTCAATTTACAAGTTCATTCATTAATGTAAAGCTTGCCAATTTTTAGAATGCCAATCTAGATAAGCTTGATTCAAGCTCGATAAAAAGGAATAAGAACATAGTAAATACAAACTGACAAGGGGTCGACTCAGTTTGTTTGCATCTCTACTTCCATAAACTTGTACTATGTTAAGATTGTTATCTAACCGCACACTAACTACCAAAATCATCTCCATTTTTTTTTTTTCCTGCCTTCCATCTGTACAAACTATCATGCTTCACTCCATATCTTGATAACCACCAACCAAAATTTAATTGAACTTAAAAAACTTTTTGACCCCTAAAATCCACCATTTGTACAATGCAAACACATACGAAGAAAAATGAGCACATTTTCAAGTCACTAATCATTATCAGTCTTCTCCCAAGTGAAAGACATCACATACACTTTCAACTATCTGAAAAGTTATATTAAGAAATATGAAAAGCCGCATGCGTCGTCAAGGCAAAAAAAGGGCTTATTATATGCCTATTCCAATAACTATATTCATTAAGAAACGCACATTTAGAGTATACATCCATAACATTATTCAAGAATCTAGATTATGAATGCACGTTCATAACGCATTGACAACTATTAATAACGGTTGTATGTTCATATTGTAGTATAAACATACGATTGTACATATTGTACATTCCTAATGTACCAAACATGAATTTAATTTAATCTACTACATCAGAAAAAACACACTTAATGATGTAGTGAGATTCAAACAATAACATAGCCTAAGAAGGGCAAAGGAACACATCTTGTTCCATTGACCCATTTACAAAGAGGCTTGTAATTGGTCATGGGTTAACCCCAAATATACTATATAAGCTACTTTGGTGCTTGTACAAGACTCTATATACTACTAATGCATACGTATAAGCACATCATGAATAAAACAGAAATTTTGGAGTTTGATTTGTCAGAAATATAATGTATCAACCACAAACACCATCCAATTAAAAGTAAATAAAACTAATTAGAACAAAAATACGGAACACATATCGTGGATTTCACATAGATATGAGAAGAAAAAAAAAGCGTGTGCAATTAACAAGGTAAAGTTTAAAGTAAAGTTAGAAAGTCATCAAAACAGTACTGAGACAGCCAAGTTAAAAGCGATTTGTAGTGAGTACTGTACAATTTACGGCAAGAATAGAATGAAAATATCTCAATCAAAATAAAGGCATGACAAGAAGTAGTAGCTTGTACCTGATTTGAGAGCCCAAGTACGCGTCTCGGAAACAAAATCACCTTACTTCATTATATCCTGAAAATCAACATTCCAAGAACAAAAAACATAAACTACTGTAAGAACAATTGCAAACCAGTCTCACTGGCCATATATTTGCAAATTTTGCAATATAAGTACTGAAAAAAGAGCTCAATGCAACATTTGGGTGAGCTAGAAATCATCAGAAATGAAAGAAAAGCATGACACTTACGACTTTTAGCCGCGTAGGGCATGCGATAAATCCATAATTACACGATTCCCATGTCCATCTCCGTTTACGCTTATAATTTCTCAAAATTTTCTCGGCAGCCAAACAAACCGTTAGCTCAAAGACGAAACGGATATTCCGTCCTGAAGCAGCAAAATTGGGAGCTCGGAAGCCGTAGAGGCAATAGAATAGAGCAAAAGAAGGAGAATGCAGCCTGAGAGACGCAAGGATGAGAGGAAATTTCAAGGTCGGTGGCGTCCATAGAAGAAGCGGAGACGAACTGAGGGAAGAGATGAAGATGAGGAGATCTGGTTCAATGGTGGAGGAGACAAGGTAGAGAGCGTATGCCTGACGAAGAAGAAAGAAGCTCATGAGAGAATTTAGAGAGAGAGAGAAGTAGAGAGAGAGAAAATATCTGAGAAGGAAAAGAATAAAAAAACGAAAGGGGAAATGATGTGGGGGAGGACTGAGAGAGATGGTGGGGGCTATGCAGAGTTTGGTGGGGGCTATGGAGGAAGAGAGAGAGGCTGCGATGCCCCCACTAGATATAACACGTCATCGATCTATCCAGGCTCTCCTCTTTTTCTTCCATTTGCTGATTCTCCATTAAATTAATGAAATTAATTAAATAATGGTGGAAGGGAGAAGAAGAAAATCTAGGGTTTCGGATTCTCCCCCAAGTCGGGTTTTTTCGAAACCTGAGACATATAATTTGGTCGCTCGCTGGCTGCTGCTTTGGCCAAAAACAAGCAGCTCCTCAGCCAGGCTTGAAGTCTGATGCGTGCGTAGGCATCAGATTACAACTTGTTTTCCTTTTATGAATCAATACAAAAAGAAACAAAAACAAAAGTGATAAGACGCGGATGGATACAACATTGCGCAACTCGATTGCCGCTCGACATGACGGTAGAAGGATACATTATTGGGGCATCCCTAATTATAGCCTCTAAATAGGATTGTAAAAATATAGTGGTTAGAGAGCTATTTAGAGCTTTGGTAGACTATTTTAGACCCTAAAGATATCTTTCCCACAATGAGGGACTTATATTTGGGGCTCTATATGGTTTTTTTTATGATAGTATTTCATTCAACGCATTATTGTTTTTCTTTTATGACAAAGGATACATTACGAACCTTTTTTTTGCAAATATTTGATAAGAATTAGACCTGACAATATTGTACCCGTTAACGCAACACAAATTTGCACCCAAAAAAAAAAAAAATTAAGTATTTGGGTTGATGCTAAACGAGTCATATTGAAAAGGGGTGGACCCGTTAGCCACTCGTTAAGTTAACTAGTCGTGACATGTAAATTCGCCTAATTTTTCATTAAAGTTCTCTTTATATTTGGGATTGTTTTTTAAATGGCTAAAAACTCTTTTTACCAAACAAAAGCGTTTAGCCCCTTTTGACAATTATAAGCGTTTATGATAGCATTTGGGAGAATACTTATATAAATATAGAAAGCAAAAGGCAGGGAATGATGAAACATTCAAAATACCAGAAAATGCCCTTGGTTAATTCAAACATTAAAATTTTAAATTAGTAATTAAATGAGGATAATATGGTAAATTCATATTTTTTTATAATTAAAAATTAAAAATTAAAAATAAAATCATATAATATGTCATACTTTTATGGAACATAACTACCTATGTTATATTTTCTTAATTCTAAAAATAAAATAAAAAATAAAACCAATTGACACATGCGTGAGCATGTGTCAAAGAACTAGTAAGTTCTTATGGGTTTTAAAAAAAATTGAGAATAGAGGTGTTGGGATGGCTAATGGGGGTGGCGTTTTTTCTTTTCTATTTTTAAGATTTTGTATAAACTTTTTAATACTATTATTTGATATTTTAATAAGGTATAATTTTAATTTTCTGCAACGTTACGAATTTACCTTTAATTTAATAGAATCCTTAAAAATCTAACTGTAGGCCCTAAATTCGTTATCTTTAAAAAATTTGAGTACTTAATTTATCGAAAAAATTAATTAGAGGGTAAATTGACAATAGCAAAATAATTTAGGGGAAAAAACCGCAGAAAATCCTTTTCATAAATTTTTAATTTTTGCTCAGACAAAACCCTTTTCAGAATATGTATGTAGGAATTCAGCATAGTTTTTAAGTTGTGATATTAAAATTGGGAATTAGAGAGAAAAAGAAAACAAGACATAGAAAATGACTCCATGTCGACTCGGCGAGCTGCAGCTATTTATGAGCCGTTTGCAAAACCACTCGGTAGACGGTGTAGGCAACCCAACTGCGCCCATAATAAGAACTTGTTGTAGTCCCGAGACTCGGAACACGTGTTGGGACAGCAACAGCATCTACGGAAATCACCTACGACCACACGAAAACCATGGTATTATAAATATGCCTGCGTGGGCGAATAAAACCCTGACACGCACCCGCTACCCTCGCGATCAGTTCCCTGAAAATCCCATCTAATAGGATTTTTTAATTTTGTATTGGTGTTTCGAAGCATCCGGAAGCGAAAATTCTAAACAAACGCATAAAAGGTACAAAAAAGACAAAGTCCCACCCACCTGTCGTGGACACGTGTCGGCATCGTAGTTATTCGTCCAGTCATATGTCCGTATTTCTCCTATTAAAGTATTGCTAAAGGACAAAGATATTTGAGCTGCACAATTCCAACTTGTAATCTGATATTGGGCGTATCATGTTTTTTTTTGGCTTTGCTAATTGAAATTTGATGTGTCGCAATACACATACTCCAAAGGTTATAAGTTAGGTTTTAAGGCGCGTCTTATTTCTGAATTTGTACTTTTCATTTTTCAACTGAAAGTTTCGTGGATCGTGTAGCGGCATGCCTGTGACATCAATTTTAAAATTTTAAAATTTATTTTCCACATTATTTCAATCGTTGAAACTTTGAGAGCAGGCATACGAGGCTTTAAATATCATAAGGAGCACCGAGCATTTTATGGCATTATTTTTTGAAATGCTACAAATATTTTTGTTAGTTATATGATTACTTTTTGCTCGAGATGACCAGCTCGGGTTTGTACTTTGTTGGTGATTTTGAGTTGTAGAGACAATGATGATACAGCTTTGTTTATACACTGGGCATGACCCACATATACCATATACCTTAAGTGCTGTGCAGGTTCTGACCTTATTTGACAAGCTTGATGTTCTGGATGTTGAAAAGGTTGCAAGTTGTATCCTTTGGAATACCTTTTTCTAAATTGAAATAAATCTTTATATATATATATATATATATATACATTTTTCATTGGTGAATGGTATTCGAATAGTTGTTGCGCCTTGTGTTGAGAGGCTTCTTATAGCTTCCTAAAAGGAGCTTTGAACAGAGACAGGCATCTACAAAATTAGACCACCAACTATATAAAGGATATTGAATTTAAGCAAATTAAATCGCTAGCTATATAATTAAGGTTTAACGTGTGTCTTATTTTTTTATTTGTATTTTTACATTTTTCTACTGAAAATTTTGTGGATCGTGTGTTGAGACTCAAAAAATCTACGGTTCGGCTCAATGCGATACCTTATTGAGAAGAAACTCGATTTAGGCACGCGCAAATTCGTCATATACGCTTGCACACATGCCACGCCAAACAAATAAGCTACACGCCACGCCAAACAAATAAGCTACACGCCACGCTATAAGCCTAAGTGGGCCCAAGCCACTAGAATGCCCGGAGCTTGCTTGAGTGGGTTGTGGCATGAATGGTAATAAGTTGTCATGAGCCCATTGATGGACCAAGAAATGGAGGTCCCGGATTGCTTGGGAGCCTCAGAACCCAAGCCTATTTTTTAGGCCCAAATATGTGGATAAGCATGAAAGGGAAAATAGCCCATTACCTTAGAAAAAAAGGGCCCATCACTTTGGGAAGTTGGCCCATCCTTTTAATGAATTAGCCAATTACCTTAAAGAATGACCCAAGTGACCAACAAAATATCTTAAAGTCTCCAGCACATGGCTGGAGACAAAATCATGACAAAAACCAAAAGTCATTCACATCTGTAGACTGCTGGAATCTCCAACACACGGGAGGGAACAAGTTTCAAGCAAAAACATCCAAAAACTAAGGGATACTTGAGCAAATCACCCTTTGAACCAGCATACATACCTAATTCTTTCCCTTGTCAGACTTGTCCATGGAAGGAGGAAGGAAAGAAAGGAAGGGGGATGATTGAAAATAGGAATTCTTCACCAGGGCAGCTGCGAAAAAAGGGACCTTGAGCTCCCAAAATCCCTGATTTTGTGCAAAAGAGCAAAGTAGATTTCACCAAAATAGGATGATTAAAAGAATGAGGGGAGAAAGGAAGGGAAAGACGTGGCAAAATTGGATAGAAACCATTAGGGTTTCTTGGAAAATGTCAGCTTCCAGCGGCTATAAAAGAGGCCTCTTCTACCCGATAAGCATCAACCACATCAGAGAGAAAGCTTCCTCTCTTACTCCCAAAACCCAACAATTTCGTGCTCAGCCCATCATTTTCCCTTAGTTTTCCCTCTTGGCAAGCTGTTTTAACACTTGACAGAGTCTCTGTCAAGCTGCCGAAAAAACACTCAAGCCACCATTTTCTCTCTTTTTCCTCATGCTCAACCAAACCTCTTTGCAAATTCTTTTCTCTCCTACCTTAATACCCCTCTTTCTCCTAGGAACACTTAGTTTTCTCTTCAGTGCTAAACTCATGACAATTTTGCTCTCATGCCACAAGCTTCTCATGCCAAGCTAGAAAATTTATTTGTAAGTTGCTGTTGTTTTGGTTAGTGAAGGTAACCAAGATGCTTCCTAAGGCTCTACTGCCCTTTCGAAGCATTTTTAGGGCTTGATTTTTGAACTCAGACAAAGGAGACAATTTCATCAATCTGCCATTTACGACAACCCATCCAATTTACAGCTGCCGGAAGAAAAATGCCCCTAAATCGTGTAGTGACACACCTGTGTAACATTAATTAAATAAATTTGAAGTCCATTTCAACATTATTTCGATGGTCCAAACTTTGGAGGAAGCATATGGACCTTTAATGTTACACTTATTATTTTTAGTTATGTGATTACTTTTGTCAGATAAACATTGTTCTTGCTTAGTAAACCATTTTAAAATAAAAATTCGTGAAAATATAATGTGTGTTCATATGAACACCTAAAAGATTTTTTTTTTTTAATAATAAAAAAAAGAAGAAGAAGAAGCTTGATTAACGAACGAGAGGTGAGAAGAATGTGTTTGGTTTCCTGTTACTTTAATTGATAGTTTCGTAGCAATTACTAAATTTCATGCAATTTTTGTTTCTAAATTACCCTTGTATTAAATTTGAACCCCCACTTTTAAATATGCAATGTGGAGGGTATTATTGTAAAACAAACATATTTTATTATTGCATAAACTAAATGTGGAAGTGAAAAAAAATTCCTTGTTTTCATTTTCCAAGAATTCCCAAATAATGGAATGCAAGTCTTCTATTCACATGCCATAGAATGAGCATGACAACTTCGTTACCAAGGAGTCCATCCATTCTGTGAACCAAATGGGTTGTCACTTGAGCATGAAAGTCTTCTATTCATCTGCTCTAACATGAAAGTCTTTTTCTTTTTTTTTCTTTTGTACAAGAAAATTTAGGACTTCGGGTGTAGTAGTTGTTGAGACCCAAAAAATTCATGATTGGGCCCAAATAAATTACCAGCCCGAAACGCCATTTTATTAAGAAAAGGCATAAAAAAGAGGTACTCGAAAACTTGCCACATGCGAATTGAAATTCATGCGCCATGCTAATTCACCATGCTAGCTCTACAAGCCCATGCCAAAATTAAACATCAAGGATGATAAAAAAAATTAAAGCACGCCAAGCGACATGCCATGCTAAGCATGAAATCGTTGTTTCACATCCAAACACACTACAAGCCTAAGTGGGCCCAAGCCACTCAAAATGCGCGGGGCTTGCTTGAGTGGGTTGTGGTATGGATGATAATAGGTCGTCATGAGGCCCATTGATGGGACGAGAAATGGAGGTTCTGGGTTGCTTGGGAGCCTCGGGACCCAAGCCCATTTCTTAGGCCCAAATATATGGGTGAGCAAAAAGGGGAAAATAACTCAACCAAAATTAGCCTAGTCAAAGGATAGCCCAACCAAAAGCCCAATGTTTAAATAGCCCACTTATTTAATGAAGTGCCTCAGCCTATACAAAATTTCACAATAAGCCATAAAAGCCTCAGCCCTTTGCTAGAAAAATAGAAGCCACGTAGAAGAGGTCTGCAGGATCACTAAACAGAGCTGCTGGAAAGTGCCAGCACATGGGAATGGATCAAGTTCCAAAACAAAACACCAGAGAGACCAAGGGATATTAGCATGTAAGTTGTCAGGAAGAGGAGTACCCTTTCAAACCAGCATATACACCCAGTTGTTTTCCTTTATCAGTGCTGGCCTAGGAAAGAGAAGGGAAAGAAGAAGAAAAGTAGCCAAGAGTGGAGCTTACTACTGAAGCAGCCGCGGGAAAGGGGGTCTTGAGCTCCAAAACTCCTGATTTTGTGCAAATAGATAAGGGGAAATCTCACCCAGATAGGAAAGTCAAGAGAGGAGAGGAAAAAGGATGGGAAGGTTTGCCAAGATTGGGAAGAAACCATCAGGGTTTCTTGGGAAATGATAGTTTCCCGCAGCTATAAAAGGAGGTCCCCTCCACCTAGCAAAAACCAACCCAGGCTGAGAGAGCAAGCTTCCTCTCTTACTAGCAAAATCCAGTAACCTTATTCACCCTTCCTCTTCGTTCTGCTTTGCTTGACAGATTATTTTCAGAATCTGTCAAGCTGTTGGAAGAGGCGATGTTCATCTTTTACCTTCTTTCAGTCAAGATCACCCTGCAAATCTGGTTTCCCTCATTTTAAACACTCACATTTCTCCTTAAGAAGCCTTATTTTCCAATAATCTGTCAAGCTGTTGGAAGAGGCGAATCTTTTACCTTCTTTCAGTCAAGATCACCCTGCAAATCTGGTTTCCCTCATTTTAAACACTCACATTTCTCCTTAAGAAGCCTTATTTTCCTCTTTGGTACTCAACTCATGCTGACCCTGCTCCCATGCCACAAGCTCTTCATGCTAAGCCAAAATCTTATCTGAAAGCAAGCACAAAACACCTGTAAGCAACCCTCATTTTCATTGATGAAGGTAACTAGAACACTTCCTAAGGTTTTGCTGCCCTTTGAAGTGCTTTTGGGGCTTAATTTTCGAACTCCAGCACAGGGGGCAATTTCAGTGATTTCCCTTTTTTTGACAGCCCAGCCCATTTACAGCTGCCGGGAGGAAAAAAGACCCCCACAATAGTAATGCTCTTCTGAACTACTTAAGCAACAAGCCCATTGCTATCAAAAAAAATTTTTAAAAATTTTTAAAATTGTCATTTGTGTAAGTATTATTTTTTATTTATGAAATTGTGTATTCGTTTTTTTTGGATCGAAATTGTGTAATTCTTTAGAGGGGTGTTTTTCAATTAAATCTTTAATGCCCAAGGCCCAAAGGATGAGAAAGCCCTAGAAACCTTCAGTTTGGGCTAAGCCTTACTTGGGCCATGTGAAATATTATCAGGCCTGCCTTTGAGGACTCCTGTTCATTTTGCCTCCCAGTTTCAACGTTTCAAAGTACGAGGCCCCTTCCACTATATACCCTGCATTTGCAGAAGCGAGAAAACGACAGAAAACGGATAAGCAAAACGGCGGAACATTGTCACCCACCACCGCCTCTTCAGTCTTCAAGCCTCTCTGCTTTCTCTTATGTGATACCTGTTCTTCCTTTTGATAGCTTTTATTCAACTTTAAAAAAAGAAGGAAACACGCTCGGGGTAAGCTTGTTCTCTCTAGCTTTATCTCTTCTGCTCTATAATCATTTCTCTCTGTTACAAACACCCAACCCAAGTCTGCAATCTGTTTTTGTTTTTACCCTCTTTGCTATATTTTCGTTTAAGCATGAGATTTTAAGTGTTGGGTTTTGGTTTCTGTACACTAGGAAGTGAAGTTATGGATATGGTGGTACCTTTAAAGCAAACCCCTGATGGGTTTTGCTCATTTCACAGAGTTCATAGGAACAGTACAAGAAAGAGTGGTACTTTTGGGGGTAGGGTTAGTGATAAGGTTGGTCCCACCACACCCAGTTCTGTGAGGGTCTTTGTTGGCTGCAGAACTCGGTTTCTTGTTCTGTCTGATAGCATTCAATGTAGAATACATGATGGTTACCAGAAACATAGGCGAAAGCCTGTACTTGTTGCGTCGAAGGTTGAAACGCTTAGTTCCAATGGTAGGTTGCAAAATGTTGAAAATACCCCACATGGGAGTTTGAATAAAATGGATTCTTCGAATGGTTTTGAGGAATTTGAGAGTAACAATCAGCTCCGTAGACTGGTTAGAAATGGGGAATTGGAAGAGGGATTTAAGTTTCTTGAGACCATGGTTTTTCGTGGCGATATTCCGGATAATATTGCGTGCACGAGTTTAATCCGTGGGTTTTGTAAGAGTGGAAAGACAAGGAAGGCGACACGGATTATGAACATTCTAGAAGAGTCCGGGGCTATTCTTGATGTTATAACTTACAACGTTTTGATTAGTGGGTACTGCAAAGCTGGTGAGATTGATAATGCTTTAAGGGTTTTAGACCGGATGAGTGTTTCTCCAGATGTTGTCACTTATAATACAATCCTGCGTACTTTGTGTGATAGTGGGAAATTGACACAAGCGATGGAAGTTCTTGATCGGCAGTTGCAAAGGGAGTGTTATCCGGATGTCATTACATATACCATACTGATTGAAGCAACTTGTAAGGAATATGGGGTTGAGCAGGCTATGAAGCTTTTGGATGAAATGAGGAGCAAAGGATGCAAGCCTGATGTGGTAACTTATAATGTTCTTATCAATGGTATTTGCAAGGAAGGGAGGTTGGATGAAGCAATCAGATTCTTGAATGAAATGCCATCATCTGATTGCCAACCAAACGTCATTACCCACAATATTATTTTGCGTAGCATGTGTAGTACTGGGAGGTGGATGGATGCTGAGAAACTATTAGCTGACATGGTTCACAGAGGCTGCTCTCCTAGTGTTGTTACTTTCAATATTTTGATTAACTTCTTGTGCCGGAAGGGTTTATTGGGTCGAGCAATTGACATTTTGGAGAAGATGCCTAAGCACGGTTGTACTCCAAATTCCTTGAGTTACAACCCATTGCTTCATGGATTTTGCAAGGAAAAGAAGATGGATAGGGCAATTGAGTATTTGGATATAATGGTTTCTCGGGGCTGTTATCCCGACATTGTGACCTACAATACTTTGCTCACAGCCTTGTGCAAAGATGGAAAGGTTGATAACGCAGTTGGGATACTCAATCAACTAAGTAGCAAGGGTTGCTCTCCTGTTCTAATCACGTACAATACAGTAATTGATGGGCTCTCAAAGGTGGGAAAAACAGATCGTGCCATAGAGCTTTTGGATGAGATGCGCAAAAAGGGTCTAAAGCCTGACATAATTACTTATTCTTCTCTTGTGGGAGGGCTTAGTAGAGAAGGAAAGGTTGATGAAGCAATTAAGTTTGTCCATGATTTGGAAGATTCGGGTATCAAGCCCAATGCAATTACTTTCAACTCCGTCATGTTGGGGCTTTGCAAGGCTAAGCAAACTGGTCGTGCAATCGATTTCCTGGCTTATATGGTATCAAAGGGATGTAAACCCACTGAAGCAACATACACCATTCTCATTGAAGGCATAGCTTATGAAGGCTTAGCAAAAGAGGCGTTGGAGTTATTGAACGAACTGTGCTGTAGAGGGGTTGTGAAGAAAAGTTCTGCTGAACAGGTGGCAGTCAGGATGTAGCCTTATACACAATTCATCTTTTGCTCTTGGATGGTAGGTTATTGTTAAATTATGCCTTTGGATTTCGTCAGCATCATTTCCCATTATAATGACTTCCCAGTGTCCAATTCTCACTCTTTTTCTGCCATGAGGAGTGGAATCCAAAATCAATTTTGTTAGATGCCATATAACCTTGTCCTCACATTTGTTTGATCTGATTCTTGTACTACTGATGAACACTTGGTTGTCTCTCCAGTAGCGTCCACTATCACAGTTTTATATAAATATTCATGTTTCCTTCATTATGGTAGCTTGCAATAGTGTGATAGTTATCTCTAATGCTTTCATAATACTGGGATGCTTTTTATTATATTTTTTCTCTTGTTAAAGTCAGAGCGTTGGTGACCGTGATTGTTTTAACAAACCCCATGGCATTGAATTAGCATTTTTCTTCTGTTATATTGTTATTTTGCCCGAAGACATAAATAATTGAAGCCAAACAAAAATTCGGTCAGCTTGTGTTACAAACCCTGCTCCATGTTGCTCAAATTGGTCATGCTATTGACAGTATGAGAAATCAGCTGATGCGTAGTTTCTGACTATTTAACTTCTTGTTATGTGAAGCATTGGCAGACTGATTGTGAGTAGCTCTTATTGGGCGATTTACTTCAGACAGAAAAGTTAAAAGCGATATGAAGAGCTGCCGAGTAGTTCATATGGATCTGTCAACTAAACTACTTAGTTTACCTGGTCATTGACATCTACCTGAATTGGGGTGGTTTCCATTTGCCCTAGGCCATGTTATCTTTTCTAGGGTGCTGATCATCCATACAATATTGCAGATACGTGACATGCTCTGGCAACATTAGGTTAATGTCACGTATGTTTGATGAGCGAAGGTGACATTTGATGCGTTCACTTTGCGGTGACGTTACTGCGTAGTGTCAACCTCCAATGCAGCTGGGGCGATGAAAAATTGTAGTTACTAATCATCTTTTGGTCAATGAAAACTGACACCTGGAGAGGCAAGGTGATGACGAGAGTCAAACTCTTACCGTGGCGAGGACTTAAGCTTTCTAACTTTCATAATATGTGCTTTTGACAACGATGGGAGTTGAACTCTGACTAATAATCTTTTGCTTATAATGTATGTATTAAGTCCAAAAGTTTGGTAGAACCATTGGCAAGAATGAGGTAATTAAAAGGGCTAGAGGCCTTGAAATCGTCTGGTGGCTGGAACAAGATTAAGCGGATTAGCTGGCCTGAAAACTGGAAAGGTTTTATGAGCCTTCTCACTCACACATCTTGAAACCAATCTGCACCAAGAATGAAATGACAGGACCAAATGATATGAAGCTGAGTAGTTTATCCATGGGACTAAATTATACGCAATTTTTTTTATATCCATAGGATATTCTATCAATAAAATTTCAAAACTCATACATCATTAGTCGCCATCAAATAAAAGGACAAATGACATATTGCCATACAAAACCCTATTTAAAAGAGGTTCAGATGAGCCTAAGTAGAAGAACATAAATTCTCTTTTATTTATTCAGAAGCATTAAAGTATTTCCTACTCAGAAACTTGTTTTTTCTGATACTGATAAGGCCAAAGTCTAAAAATTTCTTAAGCATCGATGCTATTGGAACCGTCCAAACATCAATGCTTATGCATGCTTAAACCTTACCAATCGAACGGCTCCAAGCATTAACATGATTCAAGCATTAAACCTTACCACGTGGTGATATTAATCTACGTGTTAAAATATGATTAAACGACATGATTCATGTGTCGTAGATTTAGAATATAGTAGTATTGTTTTGATAAATAAATATACGTGCTATAATATGGGTAGACTGTCACGCCGAAAATTTACTCCTATATATACACTACTACGCATGCACTTATGATAAGAGAAATTATATTCTTTCGGTTACCTTCTCCATGACAATTTTTTTTTTTTTTTTAATGTTTGTTCCTTCAACCATATAAATCACACAGGTCATTGCCAAACTGTCATATCATCATATGAACAAAGATTCTCTTTGGCAGAACAAATTCCTAAAATCATATAGCCAGATAAATTGTTCCTTCACTTTCCCACTTCTCATTTTCTTCTTCAAAATTAGTTTCTTGGTACCACTTTCTTCTTTCCCTGGAAAACACAAAGACCTTATTCCTTTTGATCGCTCACCATCTTCTCTAGCTACCACACACTAAAAATCCTTAAAAAATAGAAAAAGGGAAAGAGAGACAGAGACGGGGAGAGGAGACCCTACAGCTTTTTGGGAGTCTACAATTCTTTTATGACTTAAAAACTAAGCAGGAACTTGTGACTGTAAAAGAACAAGTCATGGATAGAATTCCACCTCCTAGTGATAAAAAGGAAGGTTTATTTTCTTGCTGGGGACGTCTAAAGTTGAAGCTTCCATGGATAAGAGAACTCGGACGACAGGCAACCACAAGGCAGAGAAATGTCGGAAATCAGGGCGGTTATCGGTATGATCGTGTGAGCTATGAAAAGAACTTTGATGATGGTTCTTGGGACAAAATGAATGAGGACTCTTCTCAACGAAGCTTCTCAGCCAGATATGCTGCCTCTTCATTCAAATCACATGGAGATAAGTAATAAAGATTGGATTATACATTAGTGGCCATACCTGGTTGATATTTTATCTCCACTCTTAGTTTATGAACTTCTTCTATTTGTGGAAGTGAAGGAGATTAATCTGTTCATGTTCTGGTGCTGTAACTATATATGTATAAATAATGGATTAATTTTTTGTTAAAGAAAATTTATAAAAAGAATTAAAGGTTTCCCCTTGGGAAAAATATTTTGGACATTTTGTATTAGGGATGAATGCAAGCTTGCAACAAATCTTTTGACTATCTTCATGTCTGTTGCTGTTGCTTGGTATTAGTGCTTCAATATTTATTTTTCTTTTCTGGGTACCAAAAGGGCAACCCAAAAAACAAGGAAACAAAAGCTCCAAAAGGAGCAATCAAACAGGAAAGGGAGAACTTACTTAACAAGAAACAAATAAAGCCAGCCACTTGGGGATATTCAAAATGTTAAAGTATAAGTGTTTTAGCTGAGTATATTTGTTGCCTTTGGATCACAGTCCAATGGACAGCTGAGATGTATTCTTAGTTGTAGTAGAATTGTGCCAGGTGTAGCTATCTCATAGGATAGTTTAATCAATGGTTAGATTGGATGATGTAAAAGAGAATAACTATTCCTAATGGTTATATTGTCATGCACAGCTTGTGCATGACTAAGTGAGATAACAGACTCAGTCATTCTCATCTTCTTCTTCTCCAAGTTTTCTCTATGTGTTTTCTCTTCCTACATGAGCTCCATCTATCAATAATCCAAAAGTTAAGAATGACATATCATAGTCTGATGAATTCTAACATGGTATCAGAGAGCCAGGTTTGATTGTTTAGCTGGGCGTTTGAATCTGTGAAGGAAGTGAGCTGCGATTTCTGACGAACTTGCTTTTTTGGAGATCTGTGTCTAACATGGCAGGATCTGGAGGTGGTGAGCTGCGAGCTCCGATCTTCAATGGTGAGAACTATGAGTTCTGGAGCATAAGGATGAAAACCATTTTCAAATCTCATGGGATTTGGGAGTTGGTTGAGAAAGGAATAGGAAGCTCATATTCGAAGGGAGCTGATGAATCTGATACAAAGCAGAAAGAAAAAGAGGAATCAAGTGGTTCTGGGAAGATGGCTATAGCTGAGATCCTGATGAAGGATGCTAAGGCCTTGGGGTTGATTCAAGGAGCTGTATCTGAAGAGATCTTCCCTAGGATTTCTCATGAAGAATCATCTCATGGAGCTTGGAATATTCTGAAGCAGGAATTTCATGGTGATAAGCAGGTAAGGAGTGTAAAATTGCAGAGTCTTCGTAGAGAATTTGAATATACTAGAATGAGAGAGGATGAATCATTATCTGCTTATCTTACAAAGTTGTTTGATCTGATAAATCAAATGAGAGGTTATGGAGAAGAGTTATCTAGAGAAAGAATTGTGCAGAAAATGTTAATTAGCCTGTTGCCTGTGTATGATCCAATTTGTTATGTAATTGAACATTCAAGGGATCTAGATGTAATTGAGGTTCAAGAGGTGGTAGCCTCATTGAAGAGCTTTGCTCAAAGATTGGAAAGACATCATGAGAACAAGACTGAGAAGGCCTTTGCTAGTCTGAGTGTGGATTCTAAATCAGCTAAGGCCACTGGAAATCAGAATAACAAGCAGCAGAAGAATTGGAAGGATAAGGGGAAGAAGTGGGATAATAAACCTGCTGATGGAACTAAAAATCCTTGCAAACATTGTGGGAAATTGCATTATGGAGAATGTAGATTCAAGGGCAAACCGAAATGCTATAACTGTGACAAGCTTGGTCACATTGCCAAAGACTGCTATAGTAAGAAACCTGTGCAGCAGCAGCAGCTTCATTATGCTACTTAGGTTACTTCTACACCAACCATGTTCTATGTCAACAATGCAACTGAGAAAAGGTCCATGGAAGAGGTATGGTACTTGGACAGTGGGTGTAGTAACCACATGACTGGCAGAGAAGATGTCTTGATTGATATTGATAGGAATGTGACAGCAAAAGTTGCAATGGGCACAGGACAGTTGGTTGATGTTATTGGAAAAGGAAGCTTGATGGTTGAAACTAAAATGGGAAGGAAATATATCAAGGAGGTGCTGCTGGTATCTGGTCTCAAAGAGAACCTACTCAGTGTTGGACAAATGATGGAGCATGGATATTTTCTAATTTTTGGAGATAACAAGGCAGAGGTTTATGATGATAGCTCTCTCTCAAATCTGGTGGCTAGAGTGCATATGAAAGGAAATAGAAGTTTTCCTTTGAAACTTCAAACAGACTTACATGTTGCACTAAAAGCAAGCATAAGTCAATCAACATTGCTTTGGCATAGGAGAATGGGACACTTAAACTTCCAGAGTTTGAAACTGCTGCAGAATGAAGATATGGTGCTTGGTCTGCCAGAAATTAAAAATGCGAATGCAGTGTGTGAAGGCTGTACTTTTGGAAAACATTGCAGGAAGGCTTTTCCAAAAGAAGCAACCAGCAGAGTTACAACTCCACTGGAATTGGTACACACTGATGTGTGTGGTCCAATGCAAACTGTTACAAAACAGGAAACAGGTATTTCCTTACTTTTATAGATGACTGTACAAGAATGTGCTGGATCTATTTCTTGAGATGCAAATCTGAGGTATTCACAGTGTTTAAGAGGTTTAGAGCCACTGTTGAATTGCAAAGTGGATATAAGGTGAAGAAACTAAGAAGTGATAGGGGAGGAGAGTACACCTCTAATGAGTTCAATAAATTCAGTGATGAAATGGGAATGGAGAGGCAGCTTACAGTGGCATACTCACCACAGCAGAATGGTGTGGCTGAGAGGAAAAACAGAACCATAGTGGAGATGGCCAAGTGTATGATGTTTGAGAAGGGCATGCCACTTGAGTTTTGGGCAGAAACTGTTAATACTGCAGTGTATGTTCTAAACCGAAGTCCAACTAAAGCTTTGGACAAGAAAACACCATTTGAAGCCTATAGTGGGAGAAAGCCAGGACTTAAACACTTAAGAGTGTTTGGATCTTTGTGCTATGCACATGTTCCAAACCCACAGAGGCAGAAACTAGATTTAGCAAGCAAAAGGTGTGTGTTTCTAGGATATGGCAGCTGTGAGAAGGGGTATATACTGTATAACATTACCACTGAAAAGGTGATTATCTCAAGGGATGTGGTATTTAATGAAGAAGCTAGTTGGGATTGGAATGCACAGCAAGAATGCAGTGTTTCAGTGCCACTTACTGAAATTGTGTCTGAAAAGGAGGAAGGGAGCAATGACACAGTTGTGAAGCAAGCAGAACATTCAGTTGAGAATGAGGTTATTAGAAGACAATGAAGAAAGATCAGTGGTTGACACAGGTACTCAAGATATTGACCACACCCCATTGAAATACAAAAGTCTTACAGAGATCTATGAAAGATGCAACATCTGTATCATTGAACCAGAAACCTTTGAAGAAGCTATCAAGGATGCAGCATGGCAAAAGGCAATGGAAGCTGAACTTGAGATGATTGAGAAGAATGAAACTTGGGAAATTGGTAAAAAGGCCATCTGATAAACCTATAGTTGGAGTCAAATGGATCTTTAAAGTCAAGCTAAATCTGGATGGATCTGTTCAGAAAAACAAAGAAAGGCTAGTAGCTAAAGGCTACACTCAAAAGCCAGGAATTGATTTCAATGAGACATTTGCACCAGTTGCTCGACTTGATACAGTGAGAACACTAATAGCTTTGGCTGCTCAGAAAATATGGAAGTTGTTTCAGCTTGATGTAAAGTCAGCTTTCTTAAATGGAGTGTTACATGAGGAGGTGTATGTGGATCAACCTCCAGGATTTGTGGTTAAAGACAAGGAAGACAGAGTTTATAGACTCAAGAAGGCTCTTTATGGTCTCAAACAAGCTCCAAGAGCTTGGTATGAAGAAATTAATTCATATTTTACAGCTGCAGGATTTCAGAAGAGTCCTAGTGAGGCTACATTATATGTGAAAGCTGCAGAAAGTGGAATCCTAATTGTTTCACTATATGTAGATGATATCATCTACACAGGAAGTTCTGAAGAATTGGTGATGAGCTTTAAAACTGAAATGATGAAAAGATATGAAATGACAGATCTGGATTGTTGCACCATTTTCTGGGATTGGGTGTGATACAAGCTGAGTCCTACATCTTCTTGCATCAGAAAAAATATGCAAGAACATTGTTGGACAAGTTTGGTTTCAAAGACTGTAAAGCAATGTCAACTCCACTAGCTATGAATGAGAAGTTATCCAAGGAGGATGGAAGTGAACAGGCTGATGAAAAGGTGTACAGACAGATAGTTGGAAGCTTGCTATATCTGACAACAACAAGGCCAGATATCATGTTTGCTGCAAGTCTCTTAGCTAGATATATGCATGGACCTACAAAGAAGAACATGGGAACTGCCAAGAGAGTACTTAGATACATTCAAGGTACTCTAGACTATGGCATAGCATATGAGAAAGGAAAAGAGGCAATGCTGGTTGGATATTGTGACAGTGATTGGTCAGGTTGTGAAGATGATATGAGGAGTACTTCTGGCTATGCTTTCCATCTTGGATCAGGTGTTTTCTCTTGGGCATCAGTTAAGCAGAGCAGTGTAGCACTATCTACTGCAGATGCAGAATATGTTAGTGCAGCTGAAGCTACAGCTCAAGCAGTCTGGTTAAGATTTGTTCTATCTGATTTTGGTGAGGAACAAGTTGAGGCTACTCCAATTCTATGCGACAACACTTCTGCAATTGCAATAACAAAGAATCCTGTGCATCATCACAGGACAAGACATATAAGTAGAAGATTTCATTTCATTCGTGATGCTTTGCAAAATGGTGAGATTGATCTGTTATACTGCAGAACTGGAGAGCAGAATGCAGATATCTTTACTAAAGCATTGGCAAGGGATCGGTTTGAATATCTAAGGAGCAAGCTTGGAGTCATTTCAGCAAAACACCTAGAAGGGAGTGTTAAAGTATAAGTGTTTTAGCTGAGTATATTTGTTGTTTAATTGTGAACCTTTGGATCACAGTCCAATGGACAGCTGAGATGTATTCTTAGTTGTAGTAGAATTGTGCCAGGTGTAGCTATCTCATAGGATAGTTTAATCAATGGTTAGATTGGATGATGTAAAAGAGAATATACTATTCCTAACGGTTATATTGTCATGCACAGCTTGTGCATGACTAAGTGAGATAACAGACTCAGTCATTCTCATCTTCTTCTTCTCCAAGTTTTATCTCTGTGTTTTCTCTTCCTACATGAGCTCCATCTATCAATAATCCAAAAGTTAAGAATGACAGATCATAGTTTGATGAATTCTAAGACAAAATAGCAGCAGCAGAGGCATTGGCGGAAGAAGCTTTGAGACTCATGGGGGGCAAGAAGAATTTCCAAAAACCGTTGAGTTTTTTTGGTTTCTTTTTTGCCTTCCAGATACAGTAGACAGAAACAATCCGATATCATTGCGAGACAAAATGATGTACAGAATATCATGGGCAGTTTAAGAGCCCTTTCTTGAGAGAGAGAGAGAGAGAGAGAGAGAGAGAGAGAGAGAGAGAGAGAGAGAGAGTTGCTCGGTCAAAGGTGGTATATTAGTTTCGTACTAATTAATTATAATGGTCTGATGCATATGCTGATCTTTTGAGGTTTTTGAGAAATGTCAACCAGCATTTTAACCTGTCTGGTTGGTCGTTGTCGGTTGAGTATGTTGATGAGGTTGTCGTTGTCGATTGAGAGATGCATGCTGATCTCTGGATGGTTTTGGAATATGATGACAATATTTCAAGGGATGTAGTCATTGGATCTAAGGTCTACTTGCTCAAGATAAATACTGATTATTCTACTAATAGGGTGGATTATGATGGAGAAGTCGTTTACAAGAAACATGGTGAGGGAAAGGTAGAGTTTTTTTAAAAAAAACGTAGGTTCTTTTAAGCATTTAGATAACAAAAATTGATTTAACATGCAACGAAAGACTTTAGAGACGATCCTGGAGCTTAAAAACAAAAACTTTCGAAGGATCTTTGAAGGTCCAAGTGGTTGATGTGCTAAAGCTCAAAACTTTACAAGAATGAAAGAGGGAGATGAAAAGAGACTCACCCTTGAAGCCCACCTTGAGTCCTACCAAAATATGCCACCAAGGTTTGGTGATATGATAGAAGATATAAGGTAGAGAAAGAAGGAACTTAATTGTTGGAACGATTTCTCATATACAGCTGATGTAGCTATTTTCAAAAAATAATTATGCAATGTTTGACATGAGTGGATCAAAGGAATTAATGTCTAATTGTCAACCGATCAGAGCAAGATCCTAACTCAGAGGATGATGATACATGTTAAGATCCTTCATTGAAGTGTAAATATTTGCCTACTGGGGGAGAGCCAATTGATCCGTTTGGCCTTGATTGATACTTGAATAGAGGAAATCATAACTGGTCTAATATGCTTCTGCAAGATGGTACTCCATCGGAGACACCAATCTTGGACCAGAGAAAGCAGAAGCCCTGACGGCTATAAACGATTTGGTGACATTTCTCATATTTCTTTACTTAAGAATCCAAACAATGTAACTGGTGTATCTAAATATAGAAATTCTGACTTTTTTCTAATTCCAAGTTCATTTCCTTTGTCCAAACGCAAGATACGTGCTTCCTTAGAAACTGTGATGAATGCAAGTGCCAGCAGTTTTGATTGACATTGCAGAAGTAAAAGGATGTTTGAGTATTCAGACTATATAATTGGTTCCTTACAAAATGTGATGAATTCAAGTGCCTTTAATGCGTTCTAGATTGATGCTGCCCCTTCAGAACTTCAAGCTTACACAAAATACTGGTGCTGATGCTGGTTATTATAGAGCTTCAATGGTTTAACTAGTTTGCAGAATCCAGTCTTATTTTAGGATTTGAATTAACATTGTAACTGCTGTGTGTATTTTGATCAATGAACTTTGTTTATCTTGTTATGCAAGAATTTCCAACTGTGAACTTCACTACATAGATGAAACTTGATTGATATTTACAATGCCTTTCTTCCAAATAACATACTTAAAACTTAAAACAAAAAACTCTAAAATGCTAAAGTAATTATAGGTTTTGAAATGAGATTTAGTACAAAGGGCAACCATCAACAACTATACCTT
The DNA here is from genome assembly GCF_902201215.1 of Prunus dulcis. Lineage (NCBI taxonomy): Eukaryota > Viridiplantae > Streptophyta > Magnoliopsida > Rosales > Rosaceae > Prunus > Prunus dulcis. The sequence goes on from NC_047650.1 coordinate 40,389,288, forward strand.
TGGCTGTAGGACAAGTAGCCAGCTCACAGTGTTCACCATTTGTTCCCCACCAGGATATGCTTTTCTCATTCATGGTCAATGAGAAGTACAAAAGCACCCCCATGAAAGCCACTCCAGCATCTAAAGCAGCAGAAAGAACATAATTGTACCTCTGCCACCACTTCTTTCTGTATCTGAAAACAAAGAAGTTGAAAATTGCTCCAACCACAATCCAACAGTTGAAGTTCACAGTTGTAGCTGGTGGCATTACAGCTGTTGCTCCCAAAAGCACTGGGAGGTTGATCAGCTTGATCCATTTCTTACTTGGGAAAGCTTTGTGCAGCAACCACACCAGGAGTGGCCCCAATGCACCTATTAGGAAGAACCAGTTGAGGGCTTTGTAGTTTCCGAGAGAGCCGAAAATTCTTCTTGGTCCAACCAGACCCCAGATTACAGAGGCATCAAAGAACACACGATCACCAGGACAAGTCCAAGGACTATTGGGAGGGAGCAATTGATCCTGACATATGTTTTCTATGGTAGACAACAGCCACCATGCCACACCAAGATTGACTGTTCCCGCTATCAATGTTCCTATGCACTTTAATTTTGTGAAGCAGTTAAGAGCAAATTAGCAACACAATACAAATTGAAACGGGAAATTATTAGCACTCTAAAATAGTCATCTTACACTGCATATTTTTATTTTTATTTTGGAGTGCGAATAGCAGTTCCGACTGAAATTATTCAATTATGTCTAATTTTGACATTATATGTTTCATGTCCTAGTAATTAGTAAAAGTCAAATTGACAAGAAGATATACCTGGACTATGAACATTGATATGGGAGGGATCTTCATGTAATGGCCTAGCTTGAAGTCATTGAGAAAGGAAATTGCCTGCGACATGCTTATGTAGCCATAGGTTTTGAAGCACACATTGGCTATTGGTTTGCCAGGTAATATCAAGCCCATGATGTACTCTGTGATGACGTTTAGTCCTGGAGACTGACAAATAGAAATGCAAGGAAAAGAAATTCTTAAAGATATACATTACATCTTAAGTTACCAAAGAAATGCAACAAATTCCAATTCATTCATATTAAATGTTCTCGTTTACAGATTGTTCTGTCTTCAATTCTTGGGTGGGTCCCAATGCTCTAGAGGCCACATACTAGATATACATAAAAATATGAAAAATTATATGCCAATACCTAGTTAGGACCACAATTACGTAATATGTGTCTTATCCGTGACAAACTTATTCTAGCCACGAAAAACTTATGACTTTTGCTAACACTCACAACAAGTTGAACTAACATTATGGTTTTCTAGTAGTGAGTGCCTCATGTGTAATATAGAGATAATTTTATTTCCCATCGAATTATTTCTGTCATTTAGAGGTGGCGCATTATATGGTAAGTTGGGATGTTACAAATAGAATGGTCAGGTGAGATTGTACAAATAGCACGCAGTATCCAATGTCATGATGCAATGACTTATGAGTTTGAGAGGGTACCTGATTTGTGGTGGCAGTTATAATGCTGATTGGAAGGGTGAAAATTAATGCAAGCCCAGCTGCAAAAATGAGTCCCCACCATGGCATTTGCACTTCATCTTTCATGAAAATGCACAGCGCCAGAGAGAGCACCAAAGACAACAAAAGCATAAGATGAAACCACCAGTTAGGTATGTCCTTGTATTTCTTCATCAACCTGGTGTGTATGTCTACCTTTCCACTGTGTGAAGCTCTTCGGTATTGCTTATATATCTCCCTGTTGGAAGAGTGTCAAATACCAAAACTTGAACAATCACAATAAATTAAATAAACTGTGAGCGTCTTGTGCAGGGACAAGTTTAGTTTCGATGGTATAAATAGCAACACTCAATTGATTTACCTTCCGTTAAAGAGGGCGACATGCGTGAGGGTCGATACAACGGCCGCAAAACCAATACCATAAGTCAAGGCAAAGAAAACACTCAAATTTATGCGCCCTTGTTTGTCATAAGAATCCATATCAATTTCAAACTTGTCATTCACAATGGCCGAAACGTTATAAATCTCGCCACGGTGATCAAACAAGTGTGAAGAGAAGATTGGAAAGTTCTTGGCACTGTACAAATTGACGCCCCAATAAGCAATTGGCAGACCCACATACATAACCAGAAGATAGCCAGCTGCAACATTGACAATGGCAAAGAAGGGGCTGATCAGAGGGCTGCCAAGGTAGGAGGCTATAACGGTCCAATCAAGCGAAAATGCCCCGAGGCCCAGCCCGCGCATGCCCGACCCGATTTGTTGGGCCGTGACTGAGTTTGGGTACACCCAGCAAACCCATGAAATTGTTGACAGAGTTGGGATGAGGTAGCCTGGGACGACGAACCAGGAGAAGCTGCAGATGAGGGCAATCAGAAAGAACTTCCCTCTTGACATTCGCTTGCTGTCTTTCTCATGCAGAGCCCTTCACATTGTAAACGAAAAATTAGAGGCTTTGTTAATTAATTGTTCAAAAAATAAAATAAACGTGCATGCATGCATGAAATATTCATGGTTGGTTAAATGGGTTGTTTAATTAGAGCTATAAAATATTAAATAAATCAGAACTTTTTTTTTTTTATAATGCAAATGATTATTATGACCTAATGAATCTTGTAGAAGAAAAAAAAAACGTTTACTGTTGGCGCGTAGAAATATGATATTAGAATGTGTTATTTCGATGTAAAAAAATGGGTAAAATTGTTATATCCCCTTCATTTTTATTTTAAAATTAACGATAATTGTATTTAATAATTGGGCACAAAGACCAAATACCCATAAATGATTAATCCTGCTATAGGAGGATACACCAGTGACATCACATAACTTGTATCTTCACTAATAGCTTTAAAAGACCAAATACATGCATTTCAATGTAACAGTCACACACATGAGCAAATCAGACATGAAATACATCGCCCAAAATTACAATTACAATACTACTAACCCTCACAAGTAGAGACTAAAACAAAAAACTAAAAAGAAAAGGTAATTATTATCACATAATTTCGACAATTCACATCCAACCGTAGTGGAGGAAAAATAAAAATAAAAATGTTTATTTGACCGTAAAAAAACAAATAAATAAGTCAGCTATTTTTTTTTCATTAAATAAAATCAATCTATTTTTATCCAAGAAAATAAAAACAAAAACTTCTGCGTGGGTGAGAGTGTCCACTTTAGAAGTTATCCGTTACTCCATAGTAACGTATATATATTTTTTTTGGTCAACATAGTAACGTGTATATTGTGTAACCAAATTGGTCCCTAAACTCCAAATTGATGACGCTAGCATTATTGTTCACAAGAATTGAAACGTCAAGGAAACAAAACAAAGTGGCCTAGCAAAATGACATGCTTAAGGGCAAAATAAATTTGGTGGGTTGGCTTTAAACGACACAAATTATCAATAATTCTAGAGGCACCAATTATATACAACCAAATTATTTACCTAAATAAAGAGACTTGAACAAGACTACTCGGCCACCACATCTCAGCCGGATCCACCACGTACTTTCGCAAAATTCCTGCCCACCCGTATCCTAACACCTGCACTTAACCACCACGAATTATCATCAATTATCTCGGTAATTATAAATTAGCACCGACTTAATTAACCATGATTACAGTTTACCTGCGTGGTAATAACAAGTATCCAACTGGCCCAAAATGAGATATTCCTATGATAAAACGCTTTTATTATGTTCACAATACTAATTGCATAAGCCGCCCCGCTTCCGAACCCGGCTCCTGCATTCGCAAATATGGATATCAGCACGTGCTCCTTCATGTTAAACGGACCCGGGTTGAGAGAAAACTCCCTCAACCCGACCCGAAACTTCTTTGTAGGCAGCGTCCTCGCCATGAACCGTCCAATCGGGAGCGTCGCCACCTGTACGGAGATCATCGAAATGACGAGCGGCTCCGTGCGGTAGGCGAAGAAGGTGTTGAGGAAGGAGAGGAGGACGCATGAGAGGAGGCCCAGGGCCCACATCCGGAAGGTCCATACTGGAAGGGTCGGGTCGTCGTCGTTCGAGACCGTCAAGCGAACTTCCTCGACAGGTGAAACGTCGTCGTCTGGGAGAGAGTGCAGAGTGGGAGCGGACATGGCTGGCGCTAAGGGAGAGAGAGAGAGAGTGTGTGTGTGTGTGTGTGAGTGGCAGTGTTGCAGAGTGCAGAAGAGAAGAGTTTGTTGGGTTTTGGTTTTAAAAAACAAAAAACAAAAACAAAAACAAAAAGTTTCGTAAGTTTTAATTAATTAATTAATTAGGTATTTATCTACTAATTGACAGCTTTGGTCAATCTTGAATTGTAAGAAATGGAAGTTTGGTTTAATTTGAGATACTAATTTTTTGATTTTTTTTCCAAGCAATTAATTTGAGATTCAAATTTGATATTGGCTGGCATTATTATTACCATATGTTGAAAAAAATCCAAGATCATATTTGATATCATTAATTTTGTTTGCAGCTAATAATATTGGAAAGAGTTTTTTGAACAAGGAAAAAAAAATTGTCAGTATCCAAAAGATATATAATATATGTAATATATGGGTTTCTTGCAGGACTTCTTCGAGGTTTTTTTGTTTTGTTTTTGTTATTTGGGTTTTTGTATTTGGGAAGGATGAATGCAAATGCATGGCTTCAGAAATGAATATGCCTTGACTCACTGACTTCAATCTCTTGCAACAAATTTTTTGACTAATTTGACTAACATATGTGAAATTTTTTTTTTTATACGGGCGATATTAGAGAAGGGAGAAATCGAACTAATCAAATTTAAGTAAATTTAGGTTTTAACCACAAAAAAACTTTCACTTTTGAAAAAAGCCAAAGCTTTTTCGAAAAAGACAGAAAAACCTCTTAACTTTCAAATCAAAGACATGCAAATGTAAAGGATGCCTTAGGAAATCCAAAAATAAATAAGGGCAATTTTGTCCATTTTGACTTCTTTTAAAAAATTTATCTCCTCAAATTTATTAGGACTTAGGTTACAGAGTTACATGTTTTTAATCATTTGAATTTCATTCTCTTTGAAATATATATATAAGTGGGCATGAGTTGCTGTAAAATTGATTTTGGGAACAAAAAACATATGTCAATGGGATTGTGTTTGATTGTCATTTGCAGTAACTAACAATTAATAGAAAGTATTTTTTCAGTGTTATTGTGCTTGATTGTGAGAACCCGCGTGGAGATGTGAAATTTGACTTTAGGAAGAGTGTTTTTATTTTCAGCCACTTGTTATATTTTATTCATCCATCATTAATGAAATTATTAATGATAATTTTATAACCTTTTACAAAATGACCTCCAAGGAATCATGTAACATAAAAAGAAAAAGCCAAGAAAATAAACCTACTCTACACCCACTTGCCCTATTTATTCACCCACACCCATTAGGACCTTCCACCAAATTGTTGAGAGCCAACTAAATGTTTTCCGGGAAAAAAAAAAAAAAAAACTAAATGTTTGGTCTTTTAACTTCACACACACCAAAGGAAGAGGGTGGAAAAGGAGATGAAGAACATAAGGAATAACAATTATCCTTTTACAAAAGATAATATTTCCCTCCTTCCCCTATAAGTAGGAACTCTTACATTTCTGACAATGGTAGTTTGACATGTGTGTGCAGAATTTTTTTATTTTTGAGTTTTTGATGAATTATTATTGCATATGTGTCAAATTGTGATTCGCAAAAACCTCTAAGTACTCATGTCCCTAAAATAAAATAAAATAAAGAAAAATTACAAGAAAATAAACCAACTCTACACCCACCTTACCAAATACGAATTGTATTATTTTGTGCTCCACTATGAAGGATCATTTTGTTAATTAATATTTAAGATCTTTCTCTTCAAACTAAATGCTTTGCACTTACACTTTTCGCCCTCAACACGAAAAATTCCTAGATCCGTCTTTTGATTGTTTGTTTGTGTCCCCAAGCATATGGCCAAACCAAACGAGAAATATAGCCCATAAGAGCATCCACAATCATACTCTCTATTTTTTCACTTAAAATTTAGCTAAAAACATTATAAAGCTATTTTAGGAACTCTCTATAAAATTTCAACACAAACCATACTCCCTAGTTTTAGATTCATAAATGTTTTAAATATTTTTTAATTCAATTTTTAATAAAGTGTAGACACAAAAGCAACAATAAAAAATAGTTGACATTAAATAAATACTTAAAATAATATTAAATATATAAGCATTTAATTATAGGGAATCACTACGGGTCCTTTCTCTCTCCTCAGATTTAGAAGCTTATGTCTCCCTATTTTAGGAGCTGGATAGGAAGCATGATTGGAAGTTGGTTTTTACAATTCCTCTCTAAATTTTAGCTAAGGAAGTGATTGAGGGAGCCCATTGTGAATGCTCTAAGTGAATAAAGACCAACCAACCTATATAAAAATTCCTAAATCATAAAGACCAACCAACCTATAAGATCCATATAAAGACAACACTTCAACGGATGAAACTTCATTCATATTTATCATTTACAATGCCTTTTCTTTCAAACAAACCTTTTTGCAGAAAATAAACTCCAAAAAAAACCAAATCAACACTGATGTACCAGCTTAATTTGAAATGGGAACTAATCAGAGTACACAAGCATGACCAAGCACTATGTCCTTATTTGTTGGACACGTGGCTAATGGACAGTGGTCATAGTCTTCTGTACCCCACCAAGATATGCTTATATCGTTTATGGTCAAACACATATATATAAGCACCCCCATGAAAGCCAACCCAGCATCTAGGGCAGCCGAGAGAACATAGTTGTACCTCTGCCACCACCTCTTTCTGTACCTGAAAACAAAGTAATTGAAAACTATCCCCATCACAATCCAGCAGTTGAAGTTCACAGTTGTGGCTGGTGGCATCACAGCCGTTGCTCCAAAAAGCACTGGAAGGTTGATATAAGCGATCCATTTCTGCTTGGGAAAAGCTTTGTGCAGCGACCACACCAAGAGAGGCCCAAGGGCGCCGACAAGGAAGAACCAGTTGAGGGCTGAGTAATGTCCAAGAGAGCCGAAGATTCGTCTCGGTCCAACCAGACCCCAAATCACAGATGCAGTGAAGAAGACACCGTGATTAGGACAAGTCCAGGGGCTATTGCTAGGGAGTAATTCAACGTTACATATGTTCTCCACACTGCCTAACAACCACCATGCCGTTCCGATATTGACTGTTCCGGCTACTATAGTTCCTATGCACTTTTGGAATGGCAGAAAAGAAGCAAATTATCAGATACCTAAAGCAAGCAAATTTATGATACATGGTACATTGTTCATATATGGTCGATATTATGTTGACATTCATGTTGAATATAGGATATGATATCGAGAAAATATCAACAATCTACCAAAAATACTGTAAATTGGTACACGGTACTAGCCAACTACTCCTCATCATTATGCATTTAATACAGCATTAAGCAGGCTAATCTAATTCATGCTATAATTCTGGCTAAATAAGTTTTCTAACGCTGTCAATAAGTTTGAACAACGTGCATTGACATGTACAATAACATCAAAGGCACGTTGTTAAATGTATAAGACTTTTAACAATATCAAGGCACATAACACCTGCAAATGTGTTGTCAAAAGAGATACACAACGTTCAGTAGCCGTTGTCATATCCCTTTTATGTTGTAATTAATGTAAATGTGCATTGTTAAAATTGAAGAATTGAAAATGCATACCTGAACTACGAACATTGATATAGGCGGGATCTTCATGTAATGCCCTAACTTAAAATCACTAAGAAAGGATATAGCCTGTGCCATGCTTATGTACCCATAAGTTTTAAAGCATACATTGGTTATCGGTTGGCCAGGTAATATCAAACCCATGATGTACTCCGTGATGACATTTAGTCCCGGTGTCTGCAAAATAGAAAATGAGCTGTGTTAACATCACTGGCCATTATCAATAAACTTCAACAAGTGTGAAGAGAAAGAGATAATGGTTCAAGAGTCGAAGACTTACCACATTTGTTGTGGCAGTTATAATGCTAATTGGAAGGGTGAAAACAAATGCAATTCCTGCTGCAAAAATGAGTCCCCACCATGGCATTTGCACTTCTTTTTTCAGGAAAATGAACAATGCCAGAGAGAGTGCCATCGCCAGAAAAAGCAAACTATGAAACCACCAGTTGGGTATGTCCTTGTATTTCCTCATTAATTTGGTGTGTATATCTATCTTTCCAGTATGTGAAGATTTGTATTGTTTATATATATCCCTGTTAGAAGAATCATTCGTATCAGGGCCACAATTAGAAGAATCATTCGTATCAGTGGCACAATAATAATTAATAACACTAAATTTGTTTACCTAAACAAAAAATTGTCATTCATACATTAAAATTATTTTTTTTGTGTTATAGTAGTTGAGTGTTAAAATTAAATTTTGATCCAAGTCCTTTTCTTAAGTGAATTATTTTGAATATATATGAAGGTACAAAAGGGTACGTAGGTACATTCATTTTCATTGCTACAATGATTGGCCTATTTATATATTATGAATGTATTTACGACTTTTGCACCTATATATATGCAAAATAATGTACCTAACTAAATGATCAAATACTTGGGTTTAGTGAAAAAAGTAATTGTATATCCGAGGATAAAAACAAAACTTCCCATAGGAAAATAAAAACAAAAAAGGAATCATGACATTCCCAAATAGTCATCATGCACTCCCATGTTATTGTTTTTAGAAGTGTGGAAATATAATAGATGAGTGCAAAATAACTTTCTTGAAGTGCTAATAATCGCTACCAACTAAAGGGGATGTAGGTAAAGAGTTGGGGAAACTTGTGTAGTATTAGTGGAAAAAACACTAAATTTAAATCCTTGAAAAAAAAAGAAAAAAAAAAGAAAAAAAAAGAACTATATGTACCAACCTTCCATGGAAAAGGGCCACATGTGTGAGGGTTGATATAACAGCAGCAAAACCAATGCCATAGGTTAGGGAAAAGAAGACACTCAAGTTTATGAGTCCATGTTTTTCATACGAGGGCATGTCAATCTCAAACTTGTCATTCACAATGGCTTTCACATCATATATTTGGCCCTGGGAATCAAACAAATGGGAAGAGAAGATTGCGAAATTGCTGGCATTGTACAAATTGAGCTTCCAATAGGCAATTGGAATGATCACATACATGGTGATAATGTAACCCACTGCGATGTTGGCAATGGCAAAGAAGGGACTGATCAGAGGGCTGCCAAGGTAGGAGGCTATGACAGACCAGTCTAGGGTTACTGCCCCCAGACCAAGTCCACGGAAACCCGACCCAATTTGTTGAGCTGTTATTGACTTTGGAGAGAGCCAACAGATCCATGAAATTGTGGAGAGAGTTGTGAAGAGGTAGCCTGGCATAACGTACCAAGAGAAGCTGCATATGAGGGCAATCAAAAAGAATTTGCTTCTGGACATTCGGTTGCTGTCGTTCTCATGAAGAGCCCTTCATGCATATGGGAAACCAAAGTCAAGTTCATTTGATAAATATTGATTGAAAGCTCAAAAAAAAAAGAGCATGCCATTCTATAAAATTAAAAACAAAAACAAAAACAAAAAGCATGCATTAGTGCAGGATATATATTTGTTTCCATGGATTAAATGTTTAAGGCATATGGGTTTCAAGTCCTTATAAATAACTTGTTTATAGACCTAAAAAAATATATAAAATAAGTTGGAACAAATTTTATTTTAGCACTTGTGCTCATTTTAAATTTTGCATGATAGCCATTAAATATGTGTATTATAAGCATAAATACCTTCTTTTTAACTACTCTTGTGTATTTTGTATGAAAAAATTCGTGTATATATATTTGAAGAAAGATGCATTATAGGCATATAATTCATTCCCGTATAATATTGTTAATCAAGATAATGGAATACAAATTAAATTCTTAAAACAAAAGTCTTTTTCAACAAAGATTCGTATTAATTTTTTAATTTAGGGCCCGTTTGATAACCATTTCAATTTTAGTTTTTAGTTTTCATTTTTTGTGCTAGAGTATAGAGGAAAAGGAGGGAGAATGGAAGTGAGAATGAGAGTGAAGATGAGATTGAGAGGGAAGATGAGAGGAGAGGATGGGAGGGAGGGGTAACAAAAGTGAAAACAAAAACTAAAAACTAAAATCTATTTGAAATTGTTTTCACTTTCAAGATTTTGTTTTACTTTTGTTACTCCTCCCTCTCAATCTTATTCTCACTCTCATTTTCCTATATACTCTAGTACAAAAAATGAAAACTAAAATCTAAATTTGAAATAGTTTATCAAACGAGCCCTTAGAGTCACAATCATAAAAATAATTGAGTATCGTACAATATTAACAATTATTCTTCATTAGCTAAAAAGCAAAAGACCTTTCCTACCAAGACTCATGTTGTCGTATTTTTCGGATCCAATATGTTCTTCGTTACATATCATATTATGGATGTGGTACCAAATTTACAAACTCGTTTTGTTTTTGCAGAAATTGTAAGGAAATCTACCGAATTATCCACATAACTACACTACACAACAAGGTTGTCTGTCCCAAAGAGAGTTGAAACTACATACCATCGTAAGCTTTTTTAAGTTTACAAAACGAAATTACCTGAACAAGGAAACCTGAACGAGACTACTGGGCCACCACATCGCCGCCGGATCCACCACGTACTTTCTGAGAATACCGGCCCATCCATACCCTAATACCTGCAATATATAATTCGTGAAATTTATTAACTTACTAACCGGTTAACACTTGAGCGTTTAGCATATAACACGTGCATATTAGTTCATTACTATTTATCTTACCTGTGTAGTAATCACAAGTGCCCAACTGGCGAAGAACGATATCTTCCGACCATAAAAAGCTTTGATTATAGTCACGATATCGACGGCATAAGCCGGTCCACTCCCAAACCCTGCGCCGGCATTCGCAAATATTGAAATCAGGACATGCTCTTTTATGTTAAACTCCCCGGGGTTCAACGAGAACGACTTCCCGCCAACCCAAACCTTGGTCCTCGGCAGCGTCCGCGCCATGAACCGTCCGATCGGCAGACTCGCCACCTGCACGGAGATCATCGTTATCACGAGCGGCTCCGTGCGGAACGAGAAGAAGGTGTTGATGAAGGAGAGGAGGATGCAAGAAAATAGGCCTATTATCCACATCCGGAACGTCCATACGGGCAGCGACGTGTCGTCCTCGTTTAATACCGTTAGACGAACCTCTTCGATGGGCGACAAGTCATCCTCGGTCTCGTCGAGATTGGTGTTGGGGGCAGCCTCCATTTCTAGGGTGGTGGTGGTGGTGGTGGCTGCCATGGGAAGAAGAGTGAGTGATAGTGGAGAGGTTTGGTTTGAATGGTGAAATGAAATGTGTCGGGGGTTTTAAAAGTCTTTTTCACCGTTTATTTGCAGTTTTGCAGTTTTGAATTTACTGAAATGACATTCGTTTTAGTAATAAGTGATTGCCGGCGGGGTTGGGTTAGCTGGAATTGGATTCCCGGAATTGACAAGGAAGGGAAAGCATATTGCCGATTGCAAAGATTAATGAACTGATATTTTTGATGTAGACTTTTCTGTATTATTCCATCTATGATTAAGGTATCTAAGCAAACAAACAAACACCTTAACTCAAGTAGATAAGTTTGATGAAACTAATATAAATTTGAGAGGTAGAACAAAACAAAAGATTGGTCACAAATTCTCGTTATTATTTCATATTTATTTTTATGCATGGTTTTTCTGCAGAGGAATGATTTGTACACATCACTTGCTACTTGTGAATGATTTATACACATTACTTGCTACATCATATAATATTAAAATGCGGTCGAGAAATGTAATCTCTCTATGCTTGACTGATTAGTGCAAATATCATGCTTAATTTTAGTAATGTGGGTTTTATAATTGTTTGTGCAGCTTTTGTCCACTTCAGTTTTATCCTTTTGGTCGGATGAATTCATTTTGTCTAAGAGAACATTTTGATAGGTTGGTTTGTCAGTAAAAATGAGGAATTTGGCATTTGAAGTTTCAACCAAATTCATCCAAGCAAGCAATCAAGTCTTTCAATAGAATCTGTCATACGAATAGGATCTTAAAATACTTCCCTCCCACAAAATTAGCCTTCTGATTGGTATTGGGATCTCTTTCATCCTAAAGAAACAAAACAAGGGACGATTCTTACAGAGAGCTACTCTTCACAAACTACCCAACCAAAATACTTCTCACAAAGCAAAAAGATTCTACTCACAAAGCAAAAAGATTCTCCTCACAAAGTAACTTTTCACAAACTTCTCAATCCACAGGTTTGGAGCCAAAAAATATATACATAAATATTTTTTTTAAACAACAACTTTACGTGTCCGGCCACACTCTGTGACGACATTTTTGTTGGTTTTTCCTTCAAAATTGCCTAAAGTCCAAAACCTTTTCAATCACAATGTGGCCCTTTTGAATGGTTCTCAAAAAGAGTAGCTGTCTGCCTCGTAAAATTGAATTTATATTAAACTACGCAACTTATAAGTTAAACTTGAATCTTCCATTCTTAATTTCTTACGAAAGAAATATAAATATAAAAGTAAGCAGTAAGCATCATGCTCCCTTGACACACTACCTTCCATATTAGCTGCAAGAAAATTGCAAGATTTCATGCTGACAACATTCCAATCGATACAAAATAGCATCGGTTATTGAGAAACCAAGAAGAAATAACAGAGTTACAATGTGGACAGGAAACTAGTAATCAAGTATTACAATTGGCGAAGGAAAAAGAAATAGAAAAAGAAGAAAACAACATAAACTTGTAGTTTGTATTGATTTTTTTTTTTTTATCCCCATCTCCTTTCGTATAGGAAACATCTTTGAGGTAGACACTTAATCGTGTTCAGGAAAAGTATCTGCAAGATTGTATTTTGTGTATTAAAAGTGACTGCATTTCGCTACACAAATGCTCCCAAATAATTCAATTTACGTCAAGCATTGTGCTTATTCACTTATCAGAGTGGAGATAGGGGTTTGACCTGTAACATCGATCTGTGAGGTCAGGACTTCATTCACCGTATTTCATTGTTTCTTTCTCGAATCCAATAGTTGGAAATTGTTTAGCATACTGCTCAACCTCGTGGCGAAGCTTTGCAATCTCAGATTGAATTTCACCATCTGATTCCAGAATTGCCACAAAGTCCTTCAACTTAGTACCTGCACTTGTATGAACCCAGGACATGTGCATGAGCGTGTAACTATGGTAGTGAAATCTGTGACCAAGCATTACAAATGCTAATAAAATTTATATCCACAAGATGGTGGTAGAGTAAACCTTTGGCAGCAGCCTTGATCTTCAAGGCCAACTTCACAGCTGCATCAAAATACTCAGCTACTTTTGCAAAATCCTCCTCCAAAAACCCCCTAGATGTTAGAGCTGGGGTTCCTGAACAACCCAAAAATAGGGTCAGAAAAGATGTACTTAACCAATCACCAGCAGGTGCAAAATAATTAAATACAGATGGCCTTACCCATGCGTATGCCACCAGGTACCATGGCAGACACATCACCAGGAACAGTGTTTTTATTTGCTGCAATATGAACTGATTCCAAAACTTTTTCAACTCTTGAGCCATCAATGCCCTGTCACAAAAAATTTCGAAGAGGATATCTTTAACATTTTTTCTCCTGCCATAACCCATTTTCACAACAGCATCCATCAATCAATTCAACATCAAGCCCTCCGCTATAGGGAAGTTTTATGATTTTCCGACTAAATTTTTGTAAATCATTTGAATTCTGTGGATTCATTATAAAACCCAAAACCTTGGCTATTTATGACTCACCTTTTGGTTATCAGAATTACTTGTTCATCTAGTAAAATTATTTTTAAGGAACCATGGGATAACTTTTTGTAAGCCTATGACTCAGCTTTTGGTTACCAGAATTAGTTGTTCATCTAGTAAAATTATTTTAAAGGAACCATGGGATGATTTTCCGTAAGCCTTCAGTTTAACATGCTCAATACTAAGGCCTATAAATCTTCCAGTTACAGAAACGGGTAAACAATTAGAACATCATGGCCCTTCACAGCTGAAATCTTCCTGTCAGAGGAAGTAACAATCTCCTTTTACCTTGTCTCTTAAATTCACCAACACTAAATGGTTTTCAGTTCCACCAGAAACAAGATCATAACCCTTCTCTAGCAAGCTCTGCATGTTTGGAAGGAAATTAGTGAGGCCAGAGGAAACAACCAAATTGCTTTATAGAGAACCCTTAATATATAAAAAGAAAAAGAATTTTCTATTTGCATCTTATGTGTTGGAAAGTGATGTTCTTCAGACCTCTGCGAATTTTGAACAATTACTGAGAACTTGCTCTTGGTAAGCTTTGTATTCTGGAGTTTTGACCTAGAAAAGAAAAAAAGCAACCAAAAAAAAAAAAAGTTTAGTTATGTTCAATTAAACAAAAGAAAAAAAGATGCAGGATCTGATCAGAGGTACTCAAATAGAAAAAAAGGAGGAACCTGCTTCAGTGCAACTGCTAATCCAGATATGGTGTGGTTGTGTGGACCACCCTGGAGTCCAGGAAAGACAGCCTGATTGATCTTGTCTTCATAATCATACAAAACCTGTAGAAGGAAACTCAAGCATTTTATAATTCAAGCGTGCTTCATTTTGGGACTTACATATTTTTTTTTCCATAATTTACTTCGTTTTTTAGGGATGGCAACTGAGTACCCATTTATTTTGGCTAAAACTGTAATAAGGTTTTCACCACCTTATTTAGAGTTATAGCCAAAATAAATGGGTACCCAAATGCTAGCCTTACTTTATTTACTTTTTAAAATTAAACATTAGGAACTTACTTCTTGCCCTTGCTTGTTTATATTTTTTACCCCCTTCCTGAAAAAGATCATAGCCCCACGAGGACCACGAAGTGACTTGTGAGTTGTGGTTGTAACAATATCTGCATACTCAAAAGGAGATGGAATAACACCAGCAGCAACCAATCCGCTGATATGTGCCATATCAGCCAACAAAATTGCTTTCTGCTTATCACAAACCTGACAACATCACAACAATAACATCACACTTAAAGATTATCATAAAAAATTCCAGAGACACATGAAAATGATTGTCATAATCGCGAAAGTCGAACCAAAGCCTACCTTGCGGATACGTTCATAATCGTACAAGCGTGCATAAGCACTGGCACCAGCAACTATTAGTTTTGGCCTGAAAAGCGTGGCACTTTTCTCCAACTGTGGACATATTTATTCGCGTAGGTCAGCCTTTGATAAACAAAGATCAAAAGTTGAAAACAATGCATAGAGTACACATAGCCATTGGTCAAAATAGAACCCTTATCCATGCAAGATACAATTTCCATCCCTTACTTTTATCTTGAAATAGAAACAGGAAGCTATCCAAATGGTGAATGCTTAGCACTGTAGGCACTCTTTCGACCAAAAAAGAAAGAAAGCATGGTAGGCACTCAAAAGGCCAAAGCATTTAGGGAGATATGCTTAAAAATCCTAGTTCAATGCATTCAGTGACTTTAGGGTAAACATCTCCAGGTTTAGTTGTAAGGATTCAAATTCTGATTCCAAAATAATCATAATTCTTATGCATGAAATGATAATTTATAATGTGGACAATTGCTTTACATGGTTATCTACATGTTAAAATCGCCAGACTGATTTACCAAACACATGTTTCTGCAGTTTTTTTTTTTCTAATAATATCTGTGCAACACAAGACAGCACCCTGTTGCATCCTCTTTCTGAGGCTGAACCAGAGTATTACAAGTCTCATGCACAAGCATATCATACAAATCTATGATAATTTAGAAAAGTAAAGGTCGGGGATAAGAAGGCACCTGATCATAATCAATGTAGCCAGTGCTCTCATTCAATCTGTATGGCATTGTCTCGAAGAATATTGACACAGCAGATATCTTTTTGGTGTCAGTCTGCACAATGGTGAAGAAAAAAAGATTATTTATCATTTAGTATATACCTAGACAGGCATATCGTGAATAGTTCCCAACACTTTAATATTACAAGTAACCCTACCCTGGACCTAATTTATTTAAGAAACTGTTATGTCCATGTGACAAATCAGTTGGGATGAAAGTTGGTAACCCACCACTGGTACTACAGTTCCCAATTTGTTTGAGTACTTTCCTAGGTGGTTTAGTACTTCCTTTTCTTTTATGTAACAATCCTAATTGGATAAGTATTGGAAATTACTAATATAAAGGCCTGCGGTCAATTATGCAGTTGTTAACCATAAGAGAATTCCAATGGCTTTTAAGCTTGTTGAGGGTCTGATTGCCTTTATTTTCTTCTTTTCAATGTAAGTTCTGTCAAAAAAATTCCTGCAACCTAAAAATATAATTTCAACAGCTCAACAGGCATCAAGTTTCAATCAATCTTGGACAAAACCACTTCTAGGCCCTCCTACATTAAATCCTAATCTTAAAAAACATCAAGATAGCCTATAATTATATAGCTCAATAAAGATCCTGCATCTGCCCGTGCATGGAATGTCTTTTATATCTGCATATGTATTTTTTATTTAAAAAACTATCAATTAATTTAGCCAAAACTTACTTCTAGAATGAAAACAGGATGAACTATCACATGGCTTGGCATAACTAATAGACCATATGCATAGACCACATCAGCATGTCCCAACAACTAATCATAAATTTAACAGTGGTGTAAATGGAGAAAAGTGCTCCTATACTTCACAGGGCAGGGGAGAAAAGAAAGGGAAGAAAAAACAAACAAAACAGAAGCACTAGACTAACTGAGAACTACAAAGGCTGTCTCCGTTAACCACCAAAAGCATGAGAATATAGCCAAATATATCTGGAAAAAAATCAACAGAAGATGTAGACACCTGATAACCATGAGAAAGATGTCCACCGTGAGGTAGATCAAGTGCCATGATTCTTTCATGAGGTTTCAACAATGCAGTGTAAGCTTGGAAGTTAGCAGGGGATCCAGATAGTGACTGCACATTTACTGAAAGAAAAAAGTACGCAGTTTCTTTAAATAATTAAGTATTTAAGATACTTTTTATTCAATACATGAAAAGTTCAATAACAGAATTAACATGAATTAGAAAGTTTATGTGAAGACAACTCATCTGTAAACCTTTCAATCAATGATTGACATAGTTTACAAAGCATAGTAGATACTATGAATTCCTTTAATCCCACTTTCACAGTTTAAATATAACAGGTATAGTGTTCTTATTGATACATAGCCGGACACATTTGATTTTGTTAGAAGAGTATTGTATAACAATTTAACTTACAGGTCATTCCAAACTTATGCAATGCAGGTTTAGGCAAACAAAATGGAACTGACAGGAAAGAAAAAAGTTTGCAATGCCACATGTATAAATATGTGTAGTTTTATTACCTCCCCATTTTGCAGGATCCAACTGAAAGGCTTCTAATGCACGTTTCTGACACAGGGACTCAGCCATGTCGATGTATCTACATTTATTAACAAAAAATATTAATCAAGTGGAATGATAATTTAGTCTTTAGTTCAAAACTAGATAGGTGCCACTTTCTCATCAGTTTTAATCACTGCAATGGGTTTTCTCCAACACCAGCCTTCCCCCCGCCCCTCACCAAAAAATTTTGAAAAGAAAAAGAAGAAGCAGAATTGCCTTTTTCACTTAATAGTTACATACAGGATTGCAAAAATGATCAAAAATATATTCACTGTAGACTTACTTACTCATTTCCTCCATAGTATCTAGCACCGGGATACCCTTCACTGTACTTGTTGGTCATGACAGACCCAACAGCTTGCATGACAGAAAGTGATGTGAAGTTTTCTGAAGGTATAAGCTCAAGCCCCTGACATAAAATAAAAATTAATACCAAATTTCAAAAATTAATAATAATAATAATAATAATAATAATAATAATAACACCCCTACCATTAACTAAACTTGAACACTCAATATTGCATCATGGGCAATGTTTTCTCGCCAGACTTATTTTATGTCTCCAGACTGAACCCCACATTCAAGAAAAATAACCTCATCAAAGGCCTATCCCATTCATAGTCTCGCAAGAGAACATTTTCCATTCCATTTATTGTATATTACAATCAAAATCCCAAATTTAAAACATTGAAAGTAGCCTAATAAAAACCAAAATGAAAATGATCCTGCTTGCGTGATAATAAATCAACAATACCTTCCATTGCCGAGATTTTTCAAGTTCTATGATATTGGAAATCTCGGGATCGACAACCTCCAGCGGCTCATTCAGTTGCTTTATCCACTGAATTCAAACGATTCAAAATCATCAATACAAATAAACACACCACAAACACAGATCCGACATAACCCAAATCATATATGAATACATACAGTAGCACGAGATTTCTCTTTATCCTGAGCTGCTTGGCTGGACAGAGAGGACTGCAAATCAAAACGAAGACGAATTTGAAAACCAATAGAAATGTAGCAGAACAGAATGTTAAAGCTATGGCGGTTGGTGTGAGATTGGGTTTGAAGATATCATTACCATGTGATATATGGAGCCGCCATTGACAAAAGGTTGAAGTGGCTTGTTGATGGAGCTTGAGAGCCTGCGAAGCGCCATTGCCGCCATGGCTGTGATCTCTGTATTTTGTTGTTCGTGTTTTTTTCAGAGTGGTGTAGTGAGTGGGAGAGTGCGGTGGGTGGGGTTGGTTTTTTATTATTTATTTATTTAAGTTTTTTTATTGGTGGGTGGGGCTGGGTTGGGTTGGGTTGGTTGGTGCTGAGGTTGACTGTAAGAATGTGGGTCCCGCGAATTGGAAACCGGAACTTGTGTCACAGTGTCAGTAAATCAACGTCACGAGCCAAAATATTAGGAGATGTCACCGAAACGGTGGCGTTCAGGACGATACTTTTAAATATTCGAAAATATATGAGTATAGCCGTGCGGCTATACTTTAGTATATATTTCTGGAGTATAGCCGAGCGGCTATACTTTTTAAACAACAGCCTATTGAGAAATTCTTAAAACTAGAAAAGCACCCCTAACAAAGTCTTAAACAAAAACTCCAACTTGAGGATTGGTTGTGGCATCAAACACCACAAAGCAAATGATTTCGAAAAAAATCCACCGCATGACAAACTGACTCATATTTGTGGAATGATGGGCAAGGGCATCCTTCTTCATCATCTAATGTAACTTCATTTACAAACAACAAAGCATTTCAATCATCTATATATAAAAAAACAAAAGGTAGAGAATGATGAAACATCCAAAATATCAGAAAATGTCATTGGTTAATTCAAATATTAAAAATTAAAATTATTAATTAAATGAAGATAATATGATAAATTCACATTTTTTTCATATTAAAAAAATTAAAATTAAAAACAAAGTCAGATAATAGGTCTTACTTTTATGGAACATAACTACCCATGTTATCTTTTCTTAGTTCTAAAAATAAAATAAAAAATAAAAAAGAAAACCAATTGGCACATGCTAAAAACGATCAAAGTAATAAGGTCGCTCTATGCAATCCTTGGAATGATGAAAAAGCACTGATTTATTGTTTTGCAAAATTCACCATTGCATGCTCCATGGTCATGCTAATGTCCAACAAGCAGCAAGGTAAATGATAAAATATATTGAGTAACCTTCAACACGCATGAGACAAGCTCAATAATCAGTAAGTACTATATCAATTTATTGTGTCTATCATGAAAAACAATAAACTTTTTTAAGACCTTAGAAGTAAAAATCCAAACCACACCATCAATCTAATTCAAGAAGGCCATAATTTGACGTTATCCATGAGATAAGGCTGGCATTCTAGTTGGGATGAATACATAATATTTAAGTGATGCCTGTGTATGGGTGTATAAAGGAAAAGATACTGCATGCACAAAATCTGGCATACCTTGGCTGGGAAAGGTCCTAAAAATAATAGGAAGGGTCTTAAAAATAATCATATCTTCTTTGTGTATGTTTAGTATGTTATCGCTCCTCTTAATAATAAAAAAGGTCCTAAAAATAATCATAGATGAACTTTTTCACAATGTACGTGTAAATAAAATAAAATAAATTATGTTGATAGTTTGTCAGGTAGTGAGCCTGCCTCCTTTGCATCCAATCCAAGTTTAAATCCCTTCCTGTAAATTAAATGAATTTAAAGTAATTTAGACTATCACTTGTATAATAAAAAAAATTTAAAATGTCAAAATTTAAAAACTCACAACCCACACTACTTGAGCCACAAACCCATTGCTAAAATGAAAGTCTTGTTAACATAATTTGGAAAATTATTAACACAATTTATATTTTACTATTTGTTCTAAATGTAAAATGTCAACAGTGAGAGAAACAAATGACATTCTAGGCTACTTCTTTTTCCCTAAAAAAAAGACATTCTAGGCAAAATGAGTGGATAAAAGACTTCCCTTTTACCATTATTCTCCCATTGGGATTTCATTCACCCATTTCCAATTTGAATTAGCCAAAAAGAAAAGAAAATAATTATTCTTTTATTGGATTGAAAGGCTAATAGTGTAATTTGATTACATTCTGGAACTAGGAGAGTGGTTAGTTGAGTGAACAGGAGCATTCCTTCCCTCCACAAAATTTATCTGAAACAGATAGAGGAGCGGATAAACACTCCCTCCCTCCCCAACTCCCCTCAGCATGCAATTCCTTTAAAGAAAACCTCCAGGCCTCCATTATGGCTTCTTTGCCTTCAGTTGCTGTCAATGGCAATCTCAAGCTCGACCAAGAATTCAGAAAACACCCCACAAGTTTTCTTCCTTCAGAAAGGGTAATCATAATCTTTTCTCTCTTCACTTTTTGACAACCAATTCTGGGCTTCTGTTGGTTTGTATATTTTGTTTAAGCTACTATCTTTGTTTTTGTGAACAGAATTTTGATGGGTACTTGTAGTTTCTAGGATTAAAAGCTAAATCACTGCAGTATTTGAAAAGAGTTGATTTGTGAAAAGTAGCAGAGCAACTTTAAATTCAAGGCTTTCATTCCATGCAACTAATTTAAAGCTTTCCCAATTAAGTACTTTGTTTTTTTTTTTTTGTTGGTTTACTGCTTCTAAACCTGCATTTGGTATCTCAGAGCACAAACGTGTCGTATCAGAAAAGTCACACAGTCACCACTTTGAATGGAAGTTCAGAACCCAAGTCTCTGGACTTCCGAGAAGCGCTTTCGATGATTAGAGAGGGTGAAAATGTTGAGTCAACTTACTATGTCCCTGTTTTGCAACAATGTATAGACAAGAATTCGGCTTCAGAAGCGAAAATTGTTCATGCCCATATCATAAAGACCGGAACCCACCAAGATTTGTTTGTCTCAACGTTCCTTGTCAATGTTTATGCAAAATGTGGAAACATGGAAAATGCTCGTAAAGTTTTCGACAATTTGCCAAAGAGAAACGTTATTTCGTGGACAAGTTTGATGACAGGTTATGTTCACAGTTCGCAGCCAGAAGTTGCCATTCATGTTTTCCAAGAAATGTTGGAAGCTGGGGCTTATCCTACGAATTACACTCTAGGAATTGTTTTAAATGCTTGTTCTTCTTTGCAATCCGTTAACTTAGGGAAGCAATTGCATGCCTACAGTATCAAGTACCAGATTGACTTTGACACTAGTATCGGCAACTCTCTTTGCAGTTTATACTCGAAATGCGGAAGCTTGGAATCCGCTGTTAAAGCATTTAAGAAAATTGAAGAAAAAAATGTGATATCATGGACTGCAACCATATCTGCTTGTGGTGATAATGGCAAAGCTGTAAGGGGTTTGAAATTTTTCACTGAAATGCTCTCTGAGGGCATTGAGCCTAATGAGTACACCCTAACCAGTGTCTTGAGCTTGTGTTGTTTAATGCTGTCTTTGGATGTGGGGACGCAGGTTCATTCGTTAAGCATTAAACTTGGCTATGAATTGAACTTGCCAATAAGAAACTCTATCATGTATTTGTACCTCAAATGTGGATTGATTAATGAGGCTCGAGAATTGTTTAATGGAATGGGAGCTATCAGCTTGGTTACCTGGAATGCAATGATTGCAGGCCAAGCACAAATTATGGATCTTGCAGAGGATGATCTCTCAGCATACCAAAGTGGAACTGAGGCACTTAACATTTTCTTGAAATTGAACCGCTCAGGCTTGAAACCGGATTTATTCACCTTCTCAAGTATCTTGACTATATGTAGTGGTTTAGTGGCCTTACAACAGGGAGAACAGATTCATGCTCAGACCATTAAATCTGGGTTTCTTTCAGATAGGGTAGTAGGAACTGCCTTAGTCAATATGTACAATAAATGTGGAAGCATCGAAAAAGCAAGCAAAGCTTTCGTGGAAATGTCTACCAGAACTTTGATATCATGGACTACTATGATCGCAGGTTTTGCACAGCATGGGAAGACTCAGCAAGCACTGCAGCTCTTTGAAGATATGAGAATTGCAGGAGTTAGACCAAATCAGGTTACTTTTGTGAGTGTTCTCTCGGCTTGTAGCCAGGCTGGGATGGTCAATGAAGCACTTGGTTTCTTTGAGATGATGAAAAAGGACTATAGGATTAAGCCTGTGTTGGACCATTTTGCCTGCCTGATTGATATGTACGTGAGGTTGGGTCGGTTAGAAGAAGCCTTTGCTCTTGTCAAGAAAATGGATCCTGCACCAAATGAGTTTATATGGTCCATCTTGGTTGCAGGGTGTAGAAATCATGGGAATTTTGAATTGGGATTTTATGCTGCTGAAAAGTTGCTCGAGCTCAAACCAAAAGATACTGAGACTTATGTCTTGTTGTTGAATATGTACCTCTCTGCAGGAAGATGGAAGGATGTTTCTAAGGTGAGAAAAATGATGAAAGAGGAGAAGCTTGGGAAACTAAGGGACTGGAGCTGGATTAGCATTAAAGACAAGGTCTTTTCATTTAAACCCAATGATAAATCTCATCCTTATAGTGCAGATACACACAAATTCGTAGAAAGTTTGATTGATCAAGTCAAGAGCCTTGGATATGAGTCACTAGAAAGTTTGGAAGTAATCGATGAGGATGAAGAACAGACATTGTCTTATACTGCTTATCACAGTGAAAGGTTGGCAATTGCTTTTGGATTGTTGAACACACCAAATGCTGCGCCAATTCGGGTCGTCAAATGTCTCATTATGTGCAGAGATTGCCACAATTTTGTGAAGTTTCTATCAACACTGACTGGTAGGGAAATAGTCATTCGAGACAGCAAGCGCCTCCACAAATTTGTGAACGGAACATGTTCATGTGGGGATTTTGGAGGTCATCTTTGATATCTTTCATATGAAAAAGTGGGAAAAAGTCCCGAATTCTTCAATCTGTTTAGGTTGAAAAGTTCATGCTAGTTTGATCCATCATTGGAATGGGAGGATCTTCATAGCACAGTTAAACCTCGCATAACCCGTTTGGAATGGGAGCATCTTCGGGCTAAAACTTGGTGCTTTTGGTGAGTGAAGTCACTTATATGGGAGGCTGTAAGAGCCGGCCGTTCAAGTGATCATTGAATATAGTCACAATCCCAGTTGGTAGTTGTGAGACACTTTGAAGGATTTGACTGAATTTATATGTTGTCTGTTGGTCAATATTCACCAAATTTTTTTGTGTAATGTATGAGGCTTGTAGATGTGAGCTAATCTTATTTGTTGTAGATCAAAAAATGCTGGATAAATTAGATGAGAGCACACCATTTTGAGCAAACAAAAACAAATAACTTGAATATTCATGTGTACAGAATATCTGCAAGAGGCAGATTCATCAAACACATTTGATTTTACAGGGTTCTGCTTTTCGATATTTTATCTCTCTTTCCTTATTTTTTATGTTTTAATTTTTACATACACTGCTTGAATTCAATCTATAAACCATTTTAGAATCTATTATGTTATTGATAATCTAGAAAAGCCATCATGCACTCTTCCGTCTCAGTTTCCAAACTACATTACTTCGTAATTGACTTCTTGTACAACTTTGGATATCGGCGCTCTGAAAAAAGTCCTGACTTTCCCCTACAGCAAGGATATACTCACGACTTAAGCTTCATAAATTCCACTTTGCTTGCAATGGACCTAGTTAAATATTTATGCTAACTAGAGTCTGGGGCTAGTTACCGAAAATGTTCTTGTCCTAAATTCCATGAAACTCGAACGTCACCATTTCGTCTCTTTCCTGGCAAGAATTCCCACTGTATCCTTGATGACATCCACATTTCCAGCCATAACTATAGGTGATATAAAAGCAACAATTTCAGGGTGCAGAATATACAAAACGCGAGTTTACTAAACAAAGCAAGGAGAAAATATTAACACAGTAAAACTTTACACACTACAAACAAAAATAAATACATCTATCTAATATTATTTTTCCTTCTGGATTCTTTCTTTCCCTCTTTCAGGGGCAGCAGTGTCATAGGGAAGGAGATTCCAGGAGGGATTAGGTAAACTGCGACTAGAACTTTCACACCCCATGCCCTCAAAGGTCAAAACCGTTGCAAACTACATGTCAAGCACCGACACTGGACCGAAAGCAGATGACGTACGTGAACGAGATCAATGCTTTTTACTTTTACTCTTGCTGACCCTTGATTTGCTAGACTCAGTAGGCGGTTTCCAGATGATATCCTCAAGATTGCTACAGAAGTTCTTGTAAAACTGTAGAACAGTAGCACATTCATTCGAATCAGAAACTAAAGGGGCAAATGGGAAAGGGAAAAACAAACCATACCCTTCTACATAAAACAGACACAAGCTACCATGTCATGATATTAAGCAAAAATTGTTAGAAGCAAACTGAAAACTAACCTTGAGGAATTCACTAGCATCTCCAGCAGCTTTCTGAATGTCTACCATGTAATAGGTCGGTGCAACTTCAAAAATCTTCAGCCAATAAAAATATTAAAAAATAATCAGTTTAATAAAATACTCAGGGGGTGGCTTCAGTTCTGTGAGGCATGCGGAGTGAAAGCTTACTTCAAGAATGATGGAGAAATGAGAAGTCTTATTTGCTGAAAGACCCTCCACTCTCATCTGAATAGAAAATACATCTGTTTAGTTGTTGAGTTTTCAAGTACTGCTATCCAGGACCATCCTCCACCCAAAATGAATATCACACGTATGCGCTCGCGCACACATATTAAATAGCAAATAAAATGAAAGTAAAGACTTGTATATATGATGATAAGCACCAAAAGTATAGACTACTACGGATCCCATTACCTTATAGTTGCGAATGTGTGTCTTGAAACCCATTGATTGAGCAACAACCTCCATACTGGATAATACAACCTTTGCTGGCTTTTGTGAAACAAAGCGTGTCTGATACTTCATCGAATCCTATTGAGGGAAAGAAATTAACACATCATAGAAGTACTTAAGTAGGAAATGTAAATAACTTAAGTATGCTACCTCAGGCAAACTTATATTTACAAAAATGCAGTGAAGGGCATGGTGTTCAAATACTGAATTATCAATTAAAAGTTCGATCGTGATGCTTTTCTGACAGAAAGAAGGGAAAAGGAGATAAAAGAGTATAAGATAAGCAGCTTTTAGGGTGTTAGGGCACCTTTAATATTACCATTAATGTCCAAAATATAAAACTATTAATATGGTTTAATGAATAGCTAAAGGATAAAGATAACGGGCGAATAATTAATAAGTTACTGTCTTACTTTGCCACGGTCAAACATTGTTGCTAGGTTTAAGCCTTGAGATAGAATTATTAAGTCAAATGCATTCAGAACTAAAGGACCCATGTCTTCATTGCCACGGTGCTCACTAACCATTTGTTCCTGCTATAAATCATAGATAACAGGTAAGTTAATTGTGTTGTCAATCTAAAAAAAATAAATGTAGCTTCTCAAAGCCCTACCAACCTCAGAGTCGGCATCATCAAAAACAGCATTTACATCATCCAGATTTACATCTTCATATTCAAACGATCTGACAGGAACATAATTTTTCTGAAACCACTCATGATCTCTGATCTGCTCAATTGTAGTACGCTGCACACAGAGAAACTTTTCAGAAACAACCATAACCAAAATATTTGAATGAATCAGAGAACAAAGAATGAGAGGCAGATTCCTAAAGGTGATTCTATCTGAAATCTGACAGTCTCCCCTGCATAGGCTTAGCTTCCCTGTAGTAACTCAAAACAGGCACTTAAGTTTTAAACAAATATCACAACCTTAGACTTCAATTAAAAGTACCTCTCTCCTTCCATGTGTTAGACGTCAATTAAAAGTACCTCTCTCCTTCCATGTGACAAATACACTGAATAAGGGTAGGGAAAAAGATATAGAAATGAAAAAGGTGACAAACTCAAAGAGAAATTTCAAATTCTCAGCAGAGGTTTAAAGGTTGGGTCAATTACCAAACAGACCTCGAGTCAGGTTTCCAATTACAGAAAGCACAAGCCTTGGTACTTATAAAGAAAATATCTACTCTTTTTGACATTTTTTTTGTGAAGCACCTCCTCCTCATGTTGGATGGTTACACGTCATTCCATCCCAAGTTTAATATGAAACAATAAAAACATGGCATCGACGTTTCTGATTGTGCCCTTGTTATTGATATTGAAGCCAGAGAATGTGCACTTTATGCATATAAATGAGCAATGTCTTCCAACCTAGCAAATACTTACAGTTTCAGGGTTCGGATCTAGAATTCTATGAATCAAGGATTTTGCTCCCACTGGAAACCAAGATGGGCATGAGAACTCTGCTTTCTCAATCTGCAGAAAATAAATGATAATGACTTAATATTAACAATGATCTTTATATCACACCTTAACATCCTTACTGAAAAGTAGACATCAGACGAAGTAAAATATTGAGGCAGGGGTAAAACTAGACAACCAACAATCAAGCCCAGGATCCACTAGAAACTGCACCTAAAAATAGCGTCAAGAGGGGTCTGGCATTGAAAGAACAGAGACAGCATTTTCACTTTACTTCACAACCAAATACAGAAGTCTAAATGACAGCCTGATCACCCTTTCAATATTATATTATCAATTAAGAAGCAGTAATTGAGCTATTAAATTTTTTTCTTATTTTTTATGAAAATCTATTAAAAGGTTCGTTCACTAGGGATACTATTTTTCACATTTACACAAATAGATCCAAAATATCAATTAAGAAATCTTCTGTTCAAAGCCAATAATCCCAAAATAGTAAACATGAAAGAGGTTCATGCCTTACTATATAGTGTGGTGAGGTCAAGCTCGTCAAATGGAAGATAACCTGCCATCAGAACATAAAGGATGACCCCACAGGACCAAACGTCTGCCACGGCACCATCATACCCCTTGTGACTAAGTACCTAGAGCAGTAAATGAAAACAATAAAAATATATATATATAACACAAAGCAGATGCATGAAATAAACACTATTCGTAGTCGAGAAACGGTCAAATTTAACTCAGAAGCTGACTAATTTTGTCCGTACCTCAGGTGCTACATAGTTCGGGGTCCCACAGGTCGTTCGAAGGAGGCTGACTCCCTACGTGCAAACATCATAAATTGATATCCCTACAAATACTAAATCTCTCAACTGCAATAATGTCCAAAATGAGACAAGAATCTTACTTGTTCAGGCAATGCACTCAGACCAAAATCTGAAATTTTTAAATTTCCTAGAGAATCAAGCAACAGATTTTCCGGCTGCACAAAAACAACGATAAGAATTTCATGAAAGAAAAAGAAACAATCACAATAACTTGCTAGATGCTACAAAAGGAAGACCTTTAAGTCTCTGTGATATACTCCCTTGCTGTGGCAATAATCGACCCCATCAATTAGCTGGTGGAAGTATCGCCTGGCTTCACCTTCACTAAGACGTCCGTGATGAACCTGAACAACCATTGTTTTAACAGTTAACATAACTGCTTCCTCAGATAAATTAATTGTCCAAATTAAGCAGTGGGATTTGAAGTTAGACTACTACTCACAATCTTATCGAACAATTCCCCACCGGTAATGAACTCTAAAATTATATAAATCTTAGTACGGCTAGCTAGAACCTACAGAAAACAACATCATAAAGTCAGTGACAGCAAAACTAACAATTTGTAGAAAGTTTTTGCAGATAAGATTAAAGATATCACATACCTCATGCAGACGAACAACATAGGGATGCCTGACAAGCTTCATTATAGATATTTCTCTCTTGATCTGCATCACAAAGATCAAATTTTTATTAAGAAAAAAACCCAAAATGGAAACTGGGTCATCCTGAAGTCCTAGATTACAGGTAGTTAGGGCAATACCAAACCAAAACCATGCTAAATCAGAAAGTGGGTAAATTTAAGAACCCATTAAAATTCACAATTAGCATGCAAAGCAAGTAAATTGAGCATCTTGGAGGGTACAAATTAGGGGAAATTTTGAGTACCTGGTCGACCATCTTGTGCTTGATGATGGTAGTGCGATCCAGCACTTTCATGGCGACACTCTCACCCGTCTCTGTGTTCTGCGCAAACTTCACCTTGGCGAATGTCCCTTCTCCGATCGTCCTCCCAACCTCATATTTACCCACTTTCCTCACCACCATCTTTCTCTCTCTCTCTCAACTTCTCAACTCAATCTTTCTGTTGATAATCTCAGCTTGGGAGCATTGCACTCTCTCCGAGTCTCTCAGAGAAGAGAAAAAAAGCAAACGCACCAGCGATGGTTTCAATTTTTCAACGACAAAGCAGAATACAAACACTTTCTGCCGAATATTTAAATGGGTTTTAATTATCTTTCTGATTTCTGATAAGACAGCATAAAATTGCGGCAAAATACGCAATTAAAAGCCCGTGAAAACGATGAGAGCCTTAAAATTTTCTCAAAGATGGGTTTAAAAGTCTATGAATTTTCTCAAAGATGGGTCAGTGTGTGGCTTATGGAGTTGTATAGCGGCTGACTCTTTTGCTGCTTACGACTGACGCTCTCTCTCTTGGACACAATTGTCTCTGGGATCTTTACGCTTTGTCCTCCTCAGGACAGCGGCCATGATTCCCCGCCCTGGATTTCGTGCTTTTTGATACCAAAATTTGGAAAATTTTTACAATTAATTATATTTAATACATAAGCTGCTTTTCCTTTTTTCTTGCTTGGCCAGAATTATTATATAATAAATTGCAATGAACTGTTTTCTTTGTTGAGAAAATACAATGAATAATGAATTGTTTGAAGTTGATGGTTTTTGTGTGATTTTCATTAAAAAATAAATTAAAGAATTAATTAAACTCCTCTAACATGGTAAGCAGTTTGGATACCTCTTTGAAATGTGATATCATTCATTCATTAATTTTTTTTATTAGATGGAAACTATTACAATAGATTAATAAATAAGTAATGCTAAGAGCCGGCCATAAGGGAAAGCCGGCCATTTAAGACTTGTAAAAGTGCCTTCAAACAATATAAAAAGGTTTTGAATTTTCAAAAGAAAAAAGCGAAAATGTTTTGTAGTTTGTATTTACACAAGATATATTTGTACATTTCTCAATTAAAAATTAAAAATCCAGAAAAAGTAACTCGTGCATTCAACGTTCCTCTTCCATGCTTTCGTCTCTCTCATCCATTTCAATTTAATTTGAAAATTGAACTCAAATTGACTTTGAGGAAAACTACAATATCAATATACGCTCATGTTTGATTTTTTTTTTTAAATTTTATTACCTACAAATAATTTTTTGGGTTCCATTATTTTTGGACCTTTGGTGATGAATTGAGGATGTGATTCTTGCTTTTGCTTAGTTCCATTTGATTTATGATTTGGTATTTCGGTTGTGTATTGCTTTCATTGTAGTTATGTAGGTCTTGTTTGCAGGGATGGCCTTGAATTGAACTAATATAGACCCTAAATTAAACCTTAAAATCCTAATTAAACCCTAAGTTGCAATTTAAAAGAAACAAGTTAAAGATGAATGAGGAAGAACAACATATTATAAAAATTAAAATTAAAAAAGTAGAAAAAGAAGCATGACATAAGAGAGGGATTGAATTTGAAAAAAAAAAAAAAAAATTGATATGACGAGCTCAAAGTAGGTATCAAGTTGGAAGCTTTGCTCTCTGCATCTTTATCATTGGGATAAGATTTGTTGATAATCGCTTTCCTTAATAATGCAATGACAGGAATTTAGCACCTAATCTTTGAAAAAAAACATCCAATCTTCTCACAAGCGAAAGTGGGTTAGCCCCACTTTCCACTAACTCTAACTTGTTTCATTTATGTATATATTTTTGGTTTCCCATTATTGGACTTGACAGTGCAGACCACATAAATAGACCACATTCTTGTACTTTTGCCAAGGAATTTCAAAGGAAGTCAATCCCTGCACAAATTTGATGCAGGCTATTTTGGTCAATTTCACTGTCAGACATGTTTGACTTGTTTTGTACTTGCTTCCTCCATGGTTAACTCATCACCTCCTGCTCCGTACCTTAAACTAGCTACGAAACTAATTTTGGTTATAGTTTTTTTTTTTTAAATTAAAAAAAAAAGGAAGCAAAAAGAAAGAAGAGGAAATCAAGTGGACTAAAAGATATGAACAATTTTTCTCTGTTTCCCCTAAAACACGGGCAAAACACTTCGCTGGGATTGAAAAGGTTTAAAACCTGCATGGCAAGTTTGTGTGGTTTGATAAGCTTGCAATCTATAACAGAAGACATGCCACAATTTGATACTACATAAATACTCTAATTGGGTTTTTATAAGTAAATATAAAAACAGCACTAGACATTTACAAGCAAGCAAGTATGGTATTTTATGGATTTTTGAATATTTTTCCATTTGAGGCCTCTGCCTATATGTATATATTTTGTTTGTCATATACATATAAAATAAAAATACTGTGAAAAAAATATGCACCTGGCCAAAAAACATTTAATTCACAAGACGAGTTATTTACACTAACACTCTATGCCCCCCCCCCCCCCCTTTTTTTTTTTTGTTTGTTTGTTTTTTTTTTGGTGTATTTACAAAACCCTTTCAGGTTTAAAAAATTATACGAACACCTCCTAAGATTTTAAATTATTTTTACAAAAACCCTTTTTGTTGATTTTTAGTCAAAATATTGATGATTATATATATATATATATATAAAGTTTCTCAAAATGCCAAAGTTAGCCTTTAAGATTAGATTGCACATGCATTCATTTTGTAAATTTTTAAAAAATAAAACCATCAATTTTTGGACTAATCAACGAAAAGGGGGTTTGTGAAAATAATTTAAAACCTCAAGGAGTGTTAAAGTAATTTCTGAAACCTCATGCGGTTTTGTGAAAAACCCAAAAATCACAAGGATGATAGTGTAAATAACTCTACACAAGACCATAGATGAATATACTATTTTTTTTGGCATTAAACTCCTTATATGAAACTAGCTATAAAATTTACCTCTTCAAAAAAAACAAAAACAAAAACAAAAATTGAACAATTGTATCATTGAATAAAATGAAGGAAAATAGGAAAAACAAAAAACAAAAACAAAAGAAAAGGAAAAGCTGAGCTGCTGAAGTGTACAAAAACTAAAATAAATATGTGGATGGGGCAATTTATTATTCAAGTGGTAAGCAGGCACAAATAACAAATACAAATTTCTTTTTTCGGTCAGGAAATAACAAATACAAATAGAATGGGGAAAAGAAAGAGAAAACTGGTGCTTTGTGGCAGCTTTAAATTGAAGAAAACCGCGTTAACGCGCTTTCAGGTATTATCTCCAACGGTCGGAAAATCTTTGGGTGGTTAATTAATTGGGGCCAAAGCAACTACAATCCTAATCTGATATGGAATTACACACACAAAGCTACAAAGTGAAGTGAGAGAGTGCACTTGAGCGTTGGGTTTAAAAACCGCCTTATAGTGAATCTTCCCAACTATTATTAATCTCTGATCACAATTTGCAAACTTGTTCGCTTTCTCTTTCTCTCTGTCTCTGTCGAGTTGAAACCCTAACCCCATTGTCTCATTCTGATCCTTTTTGAATTTGTCTCTTTCTTTTCTGAGTTGGGTTTATTTCCGTGTTCTTAATCTTTTAGGTGAAAGTTCTGTTTTTGCATTTTGGTTATGGGAATGAAGGGTGATTTTCAATTTGGGTCTGATTCAAATTCGTTGAATCTTCTCTCTGAGGTTTCTGTTGTTGTTAAAAATTGGGATGAAGATGATGTTGAGAAGGCCATGGCCATGGCTGTGAGAAGTTGCTGCTGCAACCCACTTCATGGATATGGTTTTGATGGGTGTTTGATTCCTCAGAAGGCCATGGTCAAGCAAAACAAAAGGGTTTTCTCATCATCATCATCTTCTTCTTCTTCCTTGGATATGTTGGCTGAAGTTGCAACCCAACAATTGATGGAGTTGGGGAATGGGAATGGACTCACAACCAAGTGGGTTTTTGACGAAAAAGCTGTTCTTGCAGAATTCATCAGTTTCTGTGCTAAAAAGAAAAGGTCAGAGTTCAAAACATTCCACTTCAGTGACATTAACATACCCAAGAAGAAAAGGTCAAGTATGAGGAGGACTCAAAGAAGGTTTTTGCCACATGCTTCTCATGATTCTGTCCTAAGTATAAGTTGTATGAATATGAAAAGGAAGAGGCTTTCTGCTCATTCTGGGAGTGATCATGGTCATGAAGACAACAACAATGAAGCACTAGTGCAAAAGAAACAAAAGCTGGTTCATGTCAAAAGTACTGCAGATGTAAAGTCACCATCATCACTGAAACGAGAGATGCCTCAAGACATGAAAAACAGGATTAGTAGCATTGGTGGTGGAGACCTCAAATTGGTGATCGAGAAGGAACTTTTTGATACTGATGTCGCCGACAATAACCAACGGTTTTCCATACCGATGAAACAAGTTAAAGAGGATTTTCTTAGCGAAAAGGATCAGACTGAGTTGAAGCTACGTAATGGTCACAATCAGAAGCATCTTGTTGGTATACCTGTTAAAGTGTTGGATCCATCTCTAAAGGAGTACACTTTACGCCTCAAGAAATGGACCATGGGAGGTAGTATTGTGTACAATCTGGTTTCAGGTTGGAGAGAAATTGCCAAGGCAAACAAATTGAAGACCGGTGATACACTGCAGCTATGGTCATTCCGAGATGACTCCAACAAGCTTGGCTTTGCACTTGTTAAAGTTAGCACCACAACAATGGAGGTTGATCAAAGTGGACCTGGTGCAAGAACCAGTAGCCAAAATGGGACAAACAGTCACACTCTCTCAACTGCCAAAGTAAATTCACTGAAGACATCTGATGACACAGTGCAGTGTTGGTCGATCAAGTGTAAATCCCAGTTTCGCTTTGCACTTGTTAAGGTTAGCAAGACCAAGGTGGAGGTTCAACAATGTAGACACGGTGCAAGCACTTGTAGCAGTAGCCAAAATGGGCAAACGGGCTCCTCCGTTTCATGTATCAGCCATGACTGTTAATTAGCACATGCATATACTGAGTAAAGTCTTTTACTTTTCAGAGATTCTTTTGGTTTCTTGCCCCTGAAACCAATTCTTTGGTTCATTATACTGTAAATCACTTATATATATATCTCTCTGAAAGATTGAGTTTTACGGGTGTAATCTCTTCAATGGAATTTTTCAAGGGCTTTTCTCTCTATAGCCAAATCATGTTGTGACCAGTGTTCCTCTTTCACCGCCTCTTCACACACTTCTGTCCATGTGTCCATTTATGATGATTTTCCTCATACATTATATTTGGAAATGGAATTTATTAATTAGATTATAGATACCTTAATTTCTAATTTATTCACTGTCTCATAATTTTTATATCTATGGTTGTTGTCCGATCGAATCAGGAAGGGTTGTATATAGAAACATAATCTTCTGGTTCACTGTGCATCATTTAGAGTTTCCAATGTCCAATGTCCAAGGGTTGTATATAAAAATATAATTAATAGTTAAAAATAACTAAAAATTAAATTTTTTTATATAATAATTAAAAAACCTCCATCATCATTCGTCCCTAATAACCCAATCTCCAAACCCTAAATCCCCCAACTCCCAAACATAATCCCCCCAATCTATTTGAAACCCCCTTTTCCAAACCCCAAAAATCAAGCAACTCAACACAAGCTCAACCAAAAAAATCAACCTAAACCATAACACACCCACAAACCCAATCGACAAAACCCACCAGCGCTTTTCCACCATTGGCTCTGTTCCTCTTCTCAGAAGCCAAAGTTGGCATCTTTTCCTCATCGTCATCTCTCTTGCAACTCGCCAAGAACAGAGACATGAGCGAGGTCGACGTGTGAGGTTTTTGACCGCAGTCTCATGGTCAAAATGAGATGGTGGGGGGTGGGGGTGGTGGGTTCTGGCATCAATCCCATAATTCTCTTTTTTTTTCTTTCTTTTTTGAGCATCGATCTTGGTTTTCCTTTTATATAAAAAAACCAAGCTCAGTGTTGGATGGAGGAAGCTCCCCATGGTTTGAAGTTGGAACCTCCTTTCCAGTTTTAGACAAAAGCAAACACCAAAAAGTAGAGCTCCAGGGATATCATTTAGAAACCACTGAGTTTTTTTTGTTTTTTGGGTTTTCTATCTCTCTGATCCTCCGGTCCAGCAAGGTAATTTGTGGGTTTATGGGCTGGTGGGATGGTGTTGTTGGTGCTGCATGGATGATGATGGAGGGATGACGTTGTAGAGATGGTGTTGTTGGTACTGTAGAGATGATGATGTGGTTGTAGAGATGGTGCTGTAGAGATGATAATGATGGAGGATATTTTTAATTATTTGAATTTTTTTTTTCTGATTTATTTTAATTTTTAGTTATTTTTAAATATTAGAATATTTAATTATGTTTTTATCTATATGGAGGCGGCTCCACTTGCCACATCATCCATCTAATTGATGGATAATAATCTACATGTGCGAATGAAATTACAAAGTGGATCACCAAACTTTGGTGAAATTAAGAAAGTGAGCCACTTTAAACTTGAGGTACAAAATGAGATTTGAACATAATTTCGGGTGTAAATAAGTCTTATAAAAACACATTAACAAAGACTTCCAAGTCAAAAAGAAAAAAGAAAAAAAAGGACAAATCTTTCACACTTTCAGTCCTTGCTTTGGACAACAATTGCCTCTTTATGCATCGAACATTTGTGTTTTTTCATTGAATGGAATTTATACTATTAAACAGCTAGCAGAGTTTCCCTTTTATATATATTTTTTTCTGTATCAAACAACAGAGTTTGGTACATCTTGATTCCTATCATTCATTAGCCATAGGCATAGGCGCATCACCCAACCCTACACCTCTGTATAGAGTCAATGACATATGAGTGAAGGCAATTATGTTCCTTTACCTATGAAGGTGTCTAGTTTTCAGGAAATTTTGTATGGAATGGAAGCAAGTTGTTTGACAAAATGCCTCAAAGAAGACAACCTGCTCTACTGCTCTAAATCTTTTCATTCTTCTCTTTGGGCCGTGCAATAGAGAAACTAGGTAGAAGGTATAGAGTTTGTGTTACTAATTTGTGCATAGATATGTTTATATGATTGTGTTTTTTTACATTTCAAATTCAATTGATCTTCACTATTATTGACATGTGGTAGCTTAGTGTTCTTCTATGCAACCAATGCGTACCAGAAAAACCGATGAAGCCTCCTCTTCATCCTCATCATGCTCTTCCTCAAAACGTTGGAGGTACGACGTGTTCATAAGCTTTAGAGGCGAAGACACACGCAAAAACTTCACAGGCCACCTCTACGTGGCACTAAAAGAGGCTGGAATCAACACGTTTATTGATGATGATGAGTTAAGAAGAGGGGAAGATATAGGAGCCGAACTTGTGCGGGCAATCCAAGGGTCTAGGATCTCTGTCATCATCTTCTCCAGCCGGTATGCGGATTCTGGATGGTGTCTTGAGGAGCTGGTTAAGATCATGGAGTGTAAAAGAACACTTGGGCAAATAGTTTTGCCAATATTCTATGATGTTGATCCCTCAGATGTCAGGAAACAGACTGGTAGTTTTGCACAATCATTTCATAAACACAGAGATACAGATCATAATAAGGTACAGAGGTGGAGAGCTGCTCTTCATGAAGCTGCAAATTTATCTGGCTGGGATCTTAGAAACACTCTGGATGGGTAACTACTAAATTTCCTTAGACAATTTTAATTTTAATTCTTTTTGTTTCTTTTCCTTGACCAAGTTCTTACACACAGCTATGAGTTCTTCTCTTAAATTCTGTTTTTAAAAATTTAATTGCCAACGTCATGTACATGAATTGGTTTTCTTAGGCCTCTATTTATATGTGATGCCTTGAATGATTATAATAATAAAGCTTAAACTGTTAGGTCTACATGTAAATGCTCCAATAACTTAAGTTATTAGAAAGTGGGTCAACAAGTGTTATATTATTACAAAGTTTAACAGAACTCGAAGATTTTGATTTATGTCAATTCGATGAATAAGGTATTAATTTAATTTGCTCTTGTAGTTTAACAATTCTAGTTTTTCTTTAATTTGAACTTACACAATACCAGGCATGAAGCAAATTTTATAAGGAATATCATTAAGGAGATCACTAGACGATTTAACAACACCTACTTACATGTAGCCCCTTACCAAGTTGGAATAGATTTTCGCGTGCAAGCTATCAGTGAATGTTTGGGCGTTGGATTCGATGATGTTCGCATAATAGGAATTTCCGGTATGGGCGGAATGGGTAAAACAACAGTTGCAAAAGCCATATATAACGAATTTTACGATAGGTTTGATGGTAAAAGTTTCCTTGAAAGGGTGAGGGAAAAGCAACTGGTTGGCCTGCAAAAACAACTTCTTTTTGATATCTTGAAACCAACCAAGATAAAGGTAAGTAGTGTTGCTGAAGGGATCAATGTGATAGGAAAAAGGCTTGGAAGCTTAAAGGTACTTCTCATAGTTGACGATATAGATAGTGTGGAGCAGCTAGATGCTTTAGCTATAAAACATGACACCTTTGGTCAAGGGAGTAGAATTATTATAACAACAAGAGATGAACATTTGCTCAATACACTTGAAGTTGACCAGATATATCGAGTGCAACCAATGGAAGAAGAAGAAGCTCTTGAGCTACTTAGCTGGCATGCCTTTAAAAATGGTTCTCCTAATCAAGGATATTTCAAGCTCGCAAGAGAAGTTGTTGATTACTGTGGAGGATTGCCACTGGCTCTTCAAGTTTTAGGTTGTTTTTTGGGTACAAGAAGCATAGGAGAATGGGAAAGTACATTGGGTAAATTGAAAAAAATTCCTTGTCATGAAATTCATAATCAGCTCAAAATAAGCTATGATGGGCTAAGTGATGACTACGAGAGGGATATATTCCGTGATATAGCTTGTTTCTTTATTGGAATGGACAAGAACTATGTCACACAAATATTGGATGGTTGTGGCTTTTTTGCGGAAATAGGAATCAAGGTCCTGCTTGAACGTTGCCTTGTATTCGTTGATGAAAAAAACAAGTTGATGATGCATGATTTGCTTCGAGACATGGGCAGAGAAATCGAGCGTGCAGAGTCTCCTAAGTATCCTGGAAAACGGAGGAGATTGTGGCATCCTGAAGATGTAAAATCAGTATTGATAAACAAATCTGTAAGTACTCTCTCAATCAAATTTTATGCATGAGACATCCAATAAATTGTACGCTCTCAATGTGTATGTAAACAAGTCGATTTCATTATCCATATGACTGTATAGTCTAAGAGAGAACAAAGGAAAAGTGATTTAATTTGTAGTGTGTCGTTCTTATTTAGGGGTTTTTTTTTTTCATTTAACAGGGAACTGAAGAAATTGAAGGACTTGCTTTAAATTTGCCAAGTACTGAAGAGACTAGTTTCAGTACAGAAGCATTTACAAATATGAAGCGACTGAGATTGCTCAAACTCAACTACGTGCAGCTCACTGGAGAATACAAATATCTTTCCAAAAATTTGAGATGGCTCTGCTGGTATGGATTTCCTCTAGAGTTCATACCAAAGGACTTGTGTCAGACAAACATAGTTGCTATTGACATGCAATATACTAGCCTCAGACAAGTTCTTTGTACGGATTCGGAGGTATGTGCAATGTGGCCTCAATGAAATCATCAATTCCTTCCTTCTGCTATTGTACATAGCATCATGTTCTCTTTCTCTTCTTTTTGGATTTTGATTTATGTTTTAATTATTTTGGTTTTGTCTAACAGCTGCTTGAGAAGTTGAAGATTCTAAATCTCAGTCATTCTCATTACTTAACACAATCACCAGACTTTTCAAAACTCCCAAATCTTGAGAACTTGATACTCAAAGATTGTAAGAGTTTGTCCAAGGTTCACAAGTCCATTGGGGATCTCAAAAATCTTACTTTGGTAAATTTGAAAGACTGCCAAATGCTTAAGGGTCTCCCAAAGAGTTTCTATAAGTTGAAATCTGTTAGAACTATTGTTCTTAATGGTTGTTCACGATTTGAAATCTTGGATGAGAAGTTAGGGAAGCTGGTATCATTGACAACTTTTCTTGCAGATAAGACAGCTATAACAAGCGTACCATCTTCCATAGTACGTCTGAAGAAGCTTGAACAATTGTCTCTATGTGAACTGAAACGTTCTTTGCAGCTACCTCCTTCGTTACGGGGTTTGTGCTCTTTAACGCATTTATCTCTTAGCAACTGCAATTTAAATGCACTTCCTAAGGATCTTGGGAGTATATTCTCATTAAAAAGATTATATCTATCTCAAAATAGTTTTCAGAGCCTTCCAAACCTCAGTGGCCTTTCCAACCTTACAACGCTATCATTGGATGACTGTAATTTAACGGATGATGCAATTGATTCTATGAATCTTGGGAGTCTATCTTCTTTGTGCAACTTAGGCCTTCGATACAATCATTTTCATACCCTTCCAAGCCTGAGTGGCCTTGCCAAGCTTGAAAATTTGTATTTGGATCATTGCACAAACCTTCGTGAAATCAAAGATTTACCAACAGGTATGGAAAACCTATTCGCCAGTCATTGCACTGCATTGGAAAGAATCCCAAAATTTTCAGAAATGCCACTGGAAAATGTGGAAATAGACGATTCCCCCAAACTCATTGAGTTTCCAGGCTTAGATAGGGCGTTAAACTTGGGCATGTCATTATCAATGAAAAGGCGCAATAATATCAGTGATATCCTGCTTGAGGAGAGCATGCTACAGGTTCTCTCTCTCTCTCTCTCTCTCTCTCTCTCTCTCTCTCTATATATATATATATATATATATATTTATGTATGTATAACTGATGTTATCTTTAAAATCTTAACTGACCAACGTGAAGTGTTTTCAGACAACTAAAAGTGCTTAATTGGAACTGTTTGACATAAATAGTTACTAGTGTTAATGAGTTCTAAAAGCATTTTTTAGTGCTTTCTCAAGAAGCACATATCAAATAATTCCTCAGAAGCGCTTCTAAGTGCTTTCTCAGTAAGATGTGATATATATGTATTGTTTTGCAACGCTTACAACATGTGTGTATATCTATTGCTTATGCACAATATGTGTTATATTTATTGCTCATGCAAATCTTTCTCAACATTGTATAGGGATGGAATGGACCTACTCAACTTATTCTAGGTGGAAGTGATATTCCCCAGTGGTTCAAGCATGTTGGGGAAGGTGGCCAAGTCCATTTTGAAGTGCCTCTTGGTTGTAGTTTAACATCGTTGGCTATATGCATGGTTTATTGTTCTTGTGATGCCAAGTTAACTACTGCTTCTTTTTGTGTTATTAATCATACCAAGTGTGCTAGTTTCGTAGCCAAAATAAACTTCTTAGTAGCTTCCAGTGAAGATTTTCTTTGGCTTGGACATTTATCAAACTATGAGTTGAATTTGGAAGGGGGCGACTCCGTGGATGTTCTTGCAGAAATTCCAGGTTTCTGGGTGAAGAAAATAGGGATCCGTCTAGTCAATGACAAATTTATCAATGAAAAGGATTCGTTTGATATATGTTATTCCATCCCATACTTGAGTCCCCAAAGAAGATTTTCTGTCGATGTTGATGATGACGACGACAATAAGGACGATGAGGACAATGAGAGTGATGATGATGATGACGATGAGGACGAGGATGAGGATGAGGATAAGGATGACAACAACGACGACGACGACAACGACGACGACGACGACGACGATGATGATGACCAAGACAGCGCACCTCCAAAAAATAAGGATTGATCCTAGTATTGGACCTGGGTAAGGAGAAAAGGTAGACCATTCCACTTTTCGTGCATGGAGGGGCCAAATGCCTAAAACAAAAAGACTTTTTGAAGTTATATTTTGAGATTGATAGCTCCCATCCGCTAGTGTGGCTGGAATGGTAGCATGGTGTTTGAAATTACTTTTTTACACTGGTGTTGTAATTGTCATTCTTTCTTATTAATGCATTTGAATTTTCTTTTATTTTTATTTTTTTAAAGAAAGAAACTCGATTGATCAAATTGATAGCACAATCCAAAGTCCTTATTAATTTGAACTTTGCTGTATCCCTTCCCCCCATCTAAATTGAGGCACAGAACAATCCCCACAATTTATCCATGTGAACCTGCATGTGAAGGCTTGTATTGTATATATAGAAAATACACATTTTTATTGGTTTTCATTTAGACCATCACTTGTACTCAAAAAACAATCCTTATGGACCTCACATACAACTCGTGAGCACCATATTTTCTTATGTGATGTTATAGTCGAATGCCTGAACTGTACCAACATATATTATTCTTTTCCAGTTTGGTCAGTACTTTCCTTTTTTAGGGAGGAATGGAGAGGAAGCAAGAACTAGAGTGGTCTGAAGCGCAGAAGATTGTGATAAGCCGAGACCTTGTGGCTGCAGCTAAACAGCAGCTGCAATTTCTTGCCGTTGTTGATCGAAACCGGCATCTCTATGACAGCCCTGCTTTGTACAAGGCCATTAACTGGTATGCAGATTAAAAAGTGATTTTGTTGCTATTGCTGTGGTGTTACTTACAGTACATGAATTTTCATAGCTTAAATTACTTCATGGTCACTACTCCTAGCACCTTGTTTTTGCAGCCATTTTGTCTTTGTTTGTCTTGGGAGCAATCCCATCTTAACAACCTTATGGTCCAAAGAAAAATCAAATTACCGATTTAAGAAAAGAAAATAAACTTTCAGAATCTTCTAGTTCATCAAATGTCTGTAGGATATATTGTTTTTTTTTTCTTTTCCTTCTGATCCATTAAATAAAAACAATTCAAGATTTGTTGTGAATTGTTTCCTCGGCGAATTTCAGGTACAAATATTGCTGGCTTCCTCTACTTGCCAAACATGCTGAATCTCAGGTTTCAGAAGGTCCTCTAGTCGTGCCTCTTGATTGTGAATGGATTTGGCATTGTCATAGGCTCAACCCGGTAGATTTCTCAGATTAGAATTCACACTTTCTTGGGTGTGTGTGCATGAATAGGCACATGATCTGCTGTCATAACACTAAATTCTCCTAGTTTGGTCGCAACTAT
This sequence comes from Prunus dulcis, assembly GCF_902201215.1. Classification (NCBI taxonomy): domain Eukaryota; kingdom Viridiplantae; phylum Streptophyta; class Magnoliopsida; order Rosales; family Rosaceae; genus Prunus; species Prunus dulcis. Next base: position 40,430,817 of record NC_047650.1, read on the forward strand.
ACTGATCTGCATTTACTTTGTTGGTTTTCCAGGTGCGTTGTGTGACTGATTATGCAAGTCTCTACAGGAGAATCCTGGACAACAAGAATGTTGTATCTTCAACTCAGAGAACTTGCAAAACGAAAACAGAAGAAATTTGGAACATACTGCATCCTCATGAGCCATATGAACTCAATACAAAAGCACCAAGTATACGAAAGATGCAGCTTCAGAAAGCACCAAGTATGCTAGTTTCAGCTGTCAGAAGGCAAATCCCGCTCTGTTGTCAGGTAATCATTTCAAATATCAATGTATCTGATTCATAATTAGTGGAATACATATCAAGCGGTACAAGTGGCCATTAAATTTCTTATTCTGCTCCAAGGATTTATTTATGAAATGCATATTGCAAGATTCTGAAATATGCTCAGTATAATGTCTCATACTAGAAACTTCCTCTTTTCTCCTTCTGTTAACAATGTCTCGTATATTTGCCAAGTTAATTATCTAATGCATGTACAACAATCCTAACAGGTATTTAGATCTTATGTGAATGACAACCTCTTGCTCAAGGGAGCTGTTGCCGGATATAAAGGTTTTTTGCGTATGATCAAAAGAAACAGAGATAGGTCTATTAAGCACTTGTGTTCCAACTTATGACATTGACCTCATCTGTCACTCTCACCAATTGCATCCTGCTTCTTACCATAAAGATCTTGTGGCAATAATGATGACACAGATTCTGACAGAACCAAGGGTCAAAAGCTAGATGTTGGGTTTTCTGAGATAACCAAGCAATGGGAAGAGACCTTTGGCACAAGGTACTGGAGAACAGGAGCAATTTGGCACAAGGTACTGGAGAGCAGGAGCAATGTACCAAGGCCGTGCTCCATCTCCTCTCACCATCAGTCTCAGCCAACTGCAATTACAAGCAGTGAGAAAGAAGGTAGTTGTATCTGATTGTACCAAGATATCATTCAGCTTCCTAACAGGATTTCAACGTCTTTATCTCCTACACTTTTTTATTTTTACTTGGATTGCAAGAAATAGACACTGGTTCTAGCCTTGGTGCTTCTACCAGTAAATGTTGGTGTATCAATGTTTTAACCCTTTTTTTCTTCCTGATTCATATTCAGGTTGGTGCTGATTGTGGCGGTCAAAGATTTACTGGTCGGGCATAAAGGCAGCCTCTTTGTCTCCTTTAGTAAGGAACGGCCAGACCTGTTCTTTAATACCAGGAGAAGGATAAACATTTCTTCTGAATCAGAGGAAATGGTTTCTGGTTTTCAATGCGAACCTACTGGACATATGCTATTTGAACTTATATCCTATTCTTCTTCGATTTTGTCAATATCAAAGACTCCTATACTTTTAAAAATTTCAACCATCACTCTAGAGGACCTCCTCAGTCCAGTTTCTAAACTGCAAGTAGAGAAGTGGTTTGAGTTGATGGCAAATTCTGCAGTTGTTGGATCAAAGCCCATCCTACGCATTGCTCTCTTTGACTACTGTGATTTTTTCGTCATATGTACTGCACATGGTTTGTACACGTCCATTATCAAAGTCTTGTTTCCTTTCACTCTCTGGAAGGTTTCAAAATGCTAAAAGCTGGACATGTTTTGTTGATGAGGCCGATAATGAGCTTATGAGCATCCAAATGAGGTAACTCAAGCATATAAATTTGATTTCCAAGTACTTTGCAGTTCCTTACAGGAATTATGGAATTCAGATTCGAGGTTGTGTTTTCACCATGTCACTTTTAGCATGCAAATGTAGTTCAACAGTCGTGGAAAATAGCCATTTATGCTCTCAATTAAAACTTTTCAAATTAATGAACAATTCGAATGTAGAATCATGACAACTTCTTGTACTCATTGACAAGATAAGACCTCAAACCAAATGTTACTGGCAATACCTATAGTCATTCAGTCACGTTAATTTTGGAAATCCAAGAACTTCTAGACCGAAGTGTACCTCTACATTGCTCTATCTATCTCACACACATAAAATCATGAATGAGTTATCTGGTATAAGGGGCTTCTGAGATTGGTACAAGAGCTATGTTGCTTTTCTTCTTCTCCCTGATCTTAAAAATATTTATTATTCAGGGAGCGTTGATGGTAGTGAGCCAAAATTAGGATCCTGCAATTCTGCATCCAAATTTTTTTATCTGTTTGATGTGCATCACAAGGAGTTCATGGTAGCAGAAAGAAGAAACAATTGTCTCCCAGAAAAGGTAATTCGGATGACTCCATCAGGTGCAACCCATGAGCTAGCTGAGTTCATTGGAACCAGTTGGTCTTTAATGAACGGTGACTGGTTCTTTCACCTGGCAAATAAATTTGATAAAGAAGATCACATATTTTGATAATAAAAATATGTATTATTCACAGAATGTAGGTTATTATGTGCCATTTTTAAAATCCTGCAATTCTGCATTCAACATTTTATCTGTTTGATGCATGGTGAATTATCAACTCTTATGTATACTCTTGGTCCAGGTAATTATACTTCCAGGCAGAAAACTGGAGTATGAAACCAAAAGCTGCTCTTAGCAGAAAATGGAACAAACTTCATGATATCTTTTGAACTGTACGTTCACTGAGTCCTCAGACGGAAAAGCTGTGGTTTTGCTCAATTTCAAACTTGGCTTCATAGGAGGTAATAATTTTGATTTATACAATGCAAAGATCCACAGAAAATTCATGATTGTAGTTAAAGTTATGTGATGTGTATGGTTTTCCTTACGAATGTATAGAAGCAAAAGGAATTAATGGAGAATGATTCAAAGGAACCTATTGATAAGTGCAAGGAGGAAGGAAAAAGAGGCAACCAGTTCACTGCCTCAGTGAAGAGGTCGTTGAGAAAGGCAATGAAGTTGTAAAAACGGCCACAGAGAGTGTGCATATGAGAATGAAGTCAATATGGATAGTTTACAGTGTCCAATGTTCAATTTTTGAGTGCTTAACATGTCGTATGTGTTTTATTTTTAACAAGAATGGACATGTCTTAAACTTGAGACCTTCCTACTTTATGAAGAACAAAAACCTATATTTAATTATAGGGAATTGTACACAAATACGACCAGGACCAGAGGATGTGTGCATTTACCACCTAGAAAAAAACAAATGTGGCAATGTTGCATTCAAACTTTGCTTTGTGTTGCAATGTATCACCTAATGTTGAAGGCTTAATGTTCCGAGGACTTGAGACTAATTTTCAATTAAAACAAATCCAAAACAGCTTGATGTGTGATCCTCATGCGGATTATAAAAAGACATCCACTTTTGATACGAATTATAAAAGCACATGGGCAAAGACTTCCAAGTAAATTTAAAAATAAAATAAAAAAACAAACAAATCTTCACACTTCCAGCCCTTAGTATTTTTATTTTTAAATTATTTTTTAAAAACTCCATTGGTTTGATGTGGCATATATTATATATGGAGCCCATATTTAGAATAATATAGTGTCACATGTATTTTAAATATAATATATATTTTTAAATAATTTAAAATTCATAAAATTTTAAAAAGAAAACCAAAATTTTATGAATTTTAAATTAAAAAATTAAAAAAATTCGTAGGGACCATTTGTGATAGGTGCGTGAACCTCAAGGATATTTTGTGATATATGTATATGTTACGTCAGCAAACTAACGGAGTTTTGAACGGAACCTAACGGCAGTGACCATTTGTGATCACATATACTAACCTTGAGGACCACGAATGACCAAAAAAAAAAAAAAAAAAACATTCAGGATGCAATCTGATAGTTTTGTAAACCTTAGGGACGTTTTGTGATAATAAGCCTAAAAAGAAATCACAGCTTCGGTTTAAATTGTTTTTCAGCTGATCATATGTGAATTATCTTGATTGATGATTATGTATGTGTTATTAAAATTTGAGCTCTCTTGTATGAAAAAAAAATAGGACGGTGGATTCTTACTCTTGTTAGGTCAAATTATCGCTTCCCTACTCTTGTGGCAATGTTGCATTCAGACTTTGCTTTGTGTTGCAATGTACCACCTGATATCGAAGGCTCCGAGGACTTAAGACTAATTTTCCATTCAAACAAATCCAAAACAGCTTGATGTGTGATCCTCATGCGGATTATAAAAAGACCTCCACTTTTGACACCAATTATAAAAACCACATGGGCAAAGACTTCCAAGTAAATTTAAAAATAAAAATAAGAAAAACAAACTAATCTTTCACACTTCCAGCCCTTGATATTTGGGCAATAATTGTTTCTTTATGAATACATATACATTGATTACATGGTGCTGGAACGTGTTGACTTGCACAGCTTGTCCGATCAAGGCATCTATCTCGATACACTTCAGTATATAATCATTAGACAGCCTTAAATATCATTATGTGATAGAGGCAAAGAAATGAATAAGCAACCAATGGCTGCCAGGAAAAGAGATGAAGCCTCCTCTTCTACATTCCCATCCTCCTCCTCCTCCTTAAAACGTTGGAGGTATGACGTGTTCATAAGCTTTAGAGGTGAAGACACACGCAAAACCTTCACGAGCCACCTCTGCATGGCACTAAAAGAGGCTGGAATCAACGTGTTTATTGACAATGAAGAGCTAAGAAGAGGGCAAGATATAGGAGCCGAACTTGTGCGGGCAATCCAAGGGTCTAGGATCTCTGTCATCGTCTTCTCTGAGTGGTATGCGGATTCCACATGGTGTCTTGAGGAGCTGGTTAAGATCATGGAGTGTAAAAGAACACTTGGGCAAATAGTTTTGCCAATATTCTATGATGTTGACCCTTCAGATGTTAGGAAACAGACTCGTAGTTTTGCAGAGGCATTTCTTAAACACAAAGATACAGATCACAATAAGGTGCAGAGGTGGAGAGATGCTCTTCTTGGATCTGGAAACTTATCTGGCTGGGATCTTACAAACACTTTGGATGGGTAACTACTAAATTTCCTTGGAAAAATCTACTTCTTTTTTTCCCTAAAGCATGAGTTCTGGCTTTTCATTTCTCTTTTTCTTGAGACCAAGTTTTTACATACAACTATTAATTCTTTCTTTAATTCCTTTTTCAAAACTTAATTGCCAACATCATGTACATGAATTGGTTTTCTTAGGTCTCTACTTATATGATTATTATAATAAAGCTTAAACTGTTAGGTTGGGGTCACTTATATCTTATCAGCCCACAATTTTTTCTTTTCATATTTCCCTTACATATGTGAGTTTGTCTCCACCCACTAGAACCTAACATTTGGAATTAACTTCATGTTGGGAGGTTTAGAAATTAGAAGTAATTATTTAAATTTATATATGGTAATGTTAGAATCGGTGAAATAATTGAATTTATCAATTCAGTGATGAAAAAAAAATATATTAATTTAATGTGGTCTTGTGTTGTATGATAATTCTAGTTTTGCTTTAATTTTAACTTAAATAATATCAGGCATGAAGCAGAGATTATAAGGAATATAATTGAGGAGATCACTAGACTGTTGAACAACACCTACTCACATGTAGCCCCCTACCAAGTTGGAATAGATTCTCGCGTGCAAGCTATCGGTGAATGTTTGGGCGTTGGATTCGATGATGTTCGCATAATTGGAATTTTGGGTATGGGCGGAATGGGTAAAACAACAGTTGCAAAAGCCATTTATAACGAATTTTATGATAGGTTTGAGGGTAAAAGTTTCCTTGAAAAGGTGAGGGAAAAGAAACAGGTTGATTTGCAAAAACAACTTCTTTCTGATATCTTGAAACCAACCAAGATAAAGGTAAGTAGTGTAGCTCAAGGGATCAAGGTGATAGAAAAAAGGCTTGGAAGCTTAAAGGTACTTGTCATAATCGACGATATAGACAGCGTGGAGCAGCTAGAAGCATTAGCCATAAAACGTGACACATTTGCCCAAGGGAGTAGGATTATTATAACAACAAGAGATGAACATTTGCTAGATATACTTGAAGTCAACCAGATATATCGAGCACAACCAATGGAAGAAGAAGAAGCTCTTGAGCTACTTAGTTGGCATGCCTTTAAAAATACTTTTCCTAATAAGGGATATTTTGAGCTCGCAAGAGAACTTGTTGGTTACTGTCGAGGATTGCCACTGGCTCTTCAAGTTTTAGGTTGTTCTTTGTTTAGAAGAAGCACAGAAAACTGGGAAAGTACATTGGCTAAATTGAAAGAAATTCCTTGTGATGAAATTCATAATCTGCTCAAAATAAGTTATGACAGGCTAAATGACTGCCAGAAGGATATATTTGGTGATATATCTTGTTTCTTTATTGGAATGGACAAGAACTATGTCACACAAATATTGGATGGTTGTGGCTTTTTTGCGAACAGAGAAATACAATGCATTTATTAGTAAAATCCATATTATAGGTTTTATGAACAGATAAATAGAATATGGAAAGGTGTTTTGTACCAAGAAACTATATAAACTAATTAACTACAATGCATTTATTAGTAAAATCCATATTATAGGTTTTATGAACAGATAAATAGAATATGGAAAGGAAAGTCTAAGAGAGTACAAAGGAAAACTGATTTATTCGCATGCAAATGACCCTCATCTTATTTAGAGCGTCTTCTTGTTGTTTTTCTTCAACAGGGAACTGAAGAAATTGAAGGACTCGTTTTAAATTTGCCAAGTCTTGAAGAGACTAGTTTCAGTACAGAAGCATTTTCAAATATGAAGAGACTGAGATTGCTCAAACTCAACTACGTGCAGCTCACTGGAGGATACAAATATCTTTCTGAAAATTTAAGATGGCTATGTTGGCGTGGATTTCCTCTAGAGTTCATACCAAAGAACTTGTGTCAGCCAAACATAGTTGCTATCGACATGCGATATAGCAACCTCAGACAAGTTCTTTGCAACGATTCTGAGGTAAGTACAATGTAGCCTCAGCACGTGAAATCATCAATTCTTTGCCTCTGGTATTGTACATCCCATGCATCATGTGCTTTCTATCTCTTCTTTTTGGACTTTAATTTTTGTTTTCATCACTTTGGTTTTGTCTAACAGACGCTGGAGAAATTGAAGATTCTAAATCTCAGTCATTCCCTTTACCTAACGCAATCACTAGACTTTTCAAAACTCCCAAATCTTGAGAAGTTGATACTCAAAGGTTGTAAGAATTTGTCCAAGGTTCACAAATCCGTTGGAGATCTCAAAAATCTTACTTCAGTAAATTTGAAAGACTGCCAAAAGCTGAAGAGGCTCCCGAAGAATTTCTATAGGTTAAAATCTGTAGAAACTCTTGTTCTTAATGGTTGTTCAAGATTTGAAATCTTGGATGAGAAGTTAGGCAAGTTGGTATCGTTGACAACTTTTCTTGCAAATAAGACAGCCATAACAGAAGTACCATCTGCCATAGTACGGCTGAAGAAGCTTGAACAATTGTCTCTATGTGACCTAAAACGGCCTTTGCAGCTACCTCCTTCGTTACGGGGTTTGTACTCTTTAACACAGTTATCTCTTAAAAACTGCAATTTAAGTGCACTTCCAAAGGATCTTGGGAGTCTATTCTCTTTAGAAAGATTAGATCTTTCGGAAAATAGTTTCCATAGCCTTCCAAACCTCAGTGGCCTTTCCAACCTTCTAACGCTATCATTGGATGAATGCAATTTAACTGATGATGCGATTGATTCTGTGAATCTTGGGAGTCTATCTTCTTTAAGCGCATTAAGTCTTGAACACAATCATTTCCATACCCTGCCAAGCCTGAGTGGCCTTCCCAAGCTTGAATATCTGTATTTGGATCATTGCACAAATCTTGGTTTAATCAAAGATTTACCAACAAGTTTGGAACTCCTAAGCGCCAATCATTGCACTGCATTGGAAAGAATGCCAAATTTTTCAGAAATGTCACCAGAATATGTGCAAATAAATAATTGCCCCAAACTCATTGAGTTTCCTGGCTTGCATAAGGCGTTAAACTCGGGCATGTCATTGTCGATGAAACCACGCAATAATATCAGTGATATCCTTCTTGAGGAGAGCATGCTACAGGTCTTTCTCTCTCTCTCTCTCTCTCTCTCTCTCTGAAGCACCACATATATATTAAGTAATTCCTTTAGAAGGGCTTCTTCAGTAAGAATTTGCAGCACTTATACATTTATTGCTTATGCAAAATATGCGTTATACTTATGGCTTAAGCAAATCTTCCTCAACATGGTATAGGGATGGAATGGGAGAGCTGAACTTTATCTATCTGGAAGTGATATTCCCAAGTGGTTCAAGCATGTTGGGGAAGGTGGCCAAGTTCATTTTGAAGTGCCTCTTGGTTGTAGTCCAACATCGTTGGCTATGTGCATGGTTTATTCTTCTTGTGATAAAAAATCCGATTATCCTGCTTCTTTTTGTGTTATTAATCATACCAAGCGGGCTAGTTTTATAGCCAGATCGGCTTACTTCCACGAAACTTTCGGTGAAGATTTTCTTTGGGTTGGACATTTATCAAACTATGAGTTGAATTTGGAAGGGGGCGACTCCGTCCATGTTGTTGCTGAAATTCCAGGATTCAATTTCAGGGTGAAGAAAATAGGGATCCGTCTAGTCTATGACAAATTTATCAATGAAAAGTCATTTGGCGGCATACAATTCTTCGTCCCATACTTGCAGGGCAAAAGAAGAATTTCAACCGATGATGATGATGAAGGTGATGATGATGATGATGATGATGAAGGTGATGATGATGATGATGATGATGATGATGAAGGTGATGATGATGATGAAGGTGATGATGATGATGATGATGAAGGTGATGATGATGATGAGGATGATGATGAGGCAGGACCAAGCCATCACACCTCCAAAAAAATGAGGCTTGATCCTAGCATTGGACCGAAGTAAAATGAAGGAGCAGCAAAAGCAAAAAAGATTGGTAGCTGCTATCCCAGCAGCTACTGTGGCTGGATTGGTAGCATGCGGGCCTTGGTGTTTCTTTTACACATTGTGGTTCTGTTTGGACTTCCTTGTTACACTGGATTTGCTTCGTCTGTTTTTCTCTACTTGGCTGAACACCTGTGCTGGAATGGAATGAAAAACAACATACAATTGCAAGCACATCCCTTTTATACGGAGATTACAATACCAAAGTCTTGATAGCATTAAATGCTATGGTAAAGAAAAATGAAATATTGCTGCAGCCAAAGTTCAAAGACTTTCGTTTTCAGCCGTTGGATTGTGGTTCTGCAGAGACCACCAGAATATGGTGTAATGTAGTACTGGAGTGCTTGCAATAAAAAGAAATCACAGCTTCGGTTTATGTTGTTTTTCAGCTGATCATATGTGAATTATCTTGATTGATGATTATGTATGTTTATTAAAATTTGAGCTCTCTTGTATGAAAAAATAGGGCGGTGTGGATTCTCACTCTTGTTAGGTCAAATTATCGCTTTCCTAATCTTGTGGCAATGTTGCGTTCAGACTTTGTTTTGTGTTGCAATGTACCACCTGATATTGAAGGTTTAATGTTCCGAGGACTTGACTAATTTTCCATTCAAACAAATCCAAAACAGCTTGATGTGTGATCCTCATGCGGATTATAAAAAGACCTCCACCTTTGATACCAATTATAAAAACCACATGGGCAAAGACTTCCAAAGTAAATTATAAAAAAAACAAACAAACAAACAAATCTTTCACACTTCCAGCCCTTGATATTTGGGCAATAATTGTTTCTTTACGAATGTATATACATTGATTACATGGTGCTGGAACGTGTTGACTTGCACAGCTTGTCCGATCAAGGCATCTATCTCGATACACTTCTGTATATAATCATTAGATAGCCTTAAATATCATTATGTGATAGAGGCAAAGAAATGAATAAGCAACCAATGGCTGCTAGGAAAAGAGATGACGCCTCCTCCTCTACATTCCCATCCTCCTCCTCCCCCTTAAAACGTCGGATGTATTGACAGGACTAGTCTCAAATTCCTCGAAACTCAAGACGAATTTTGTGGAAATTCTGACATTACACAGGAAAAAAAAAAAATACAAACTTAATTGGTATTAAATTTAAATATATATATTATGGATTTTTGAAGTAGGTATCAAATTGACCCCTGTTGATAATTGGTTGTCATCTGATGCAAAAAAAAAAAAAAAAGAGGTTAATCATTTTATTAGTCCTTGAATTTTGACCCGATTTGTATTTGAGTACCTCAATTTCTAAAATGGTTCCAGTGGTCCTTTAACTTTAGTTTCATTTGGACAAATGGTCCTGTCGTCAATTTTGTTAACTTTTTCTGTTAAATGCAAGGGCAAAATGGTATTTTTATATTCAAATAAAATATAAAATATAAAATAATATCTTTAAAATAATAATGAAAATCAAATAAAAAAACCAACCCAAAAAAAAAAAATTTCAAGTTTTGGGAGAATAGAAATCGGAATAGAGGGGGGAAAAGAGAGTTAATTTTTATTTTTTATTCATATTTTAATCAATTTTTATACAAAAATACCATTTTACCCCTGTATTTAACAGAAAAGTTAACAAAATTGACGGCATGACCATTTATCTTAACGAAACTAAAGTTGAAGGACCACGGGAACCATTTTGGAAATTAAGGTACTCAAATGCAAATCGAGTCTAAATTCAGGGACTAATAAAACGATTAATCCAAAGAAAAAATACTCACCTATAATGGGGATGGCACGGTTTTGCTATTTCCGGCCAATAACACAACGACAAGTGAAAAAATTATCCTACGTGCCATTACATTATTGACCGAGATAGCAAAAAGTTATATCCCCATTACATGAGAGTTTCTCTTCATTTGATGGTCACAACTCTGGGACCATACATCAGTTTTTGATTTCTTAATCTCTTTTTTTGATGAATTATTTGTCTATATATATTTCCTTTCTATTGAAAGATTCATCAAATAATTTTATTTAAGGACCCTTTAGGGTTCTCTGCGATTTTTTTTTTCAACAATCCAAACTGTCTATTTTTTAAGTCTACATTCATAGATCATCTTTGCAAAAAATTATACAAATCGGAAACCGTTTCGACATCAAATTGAGTCCTACAAAATCAATTAACACGATACTTTAATAAAATACTAAAATTTCAATAATTCAATTGAATAGTCAAATGATATCGAATTCAAGTAATCCTTAAATGAATACCTACAAAATAGACTCTTTGAATTAATAAAATACAATAAAGAGTGAGTCCTACAAGGATATTTCTTAAATAAACTTATTTAAAGAATATCTCAATTGAAATTCCTTGTGTGTATATATATATATATAGAACACAAGATATTTCCCACATATGATTACCTCCACTATTCTAATGATTTTTTTTCCTTCCCCATATTCTCACATTCTTGTACCTTGACTAACTTTTGCAAAGAATACAATGAGTGTTTACACACCAGAATCCATTCAACATTAAATAATAAAAATAACCCACTTGGATAAGAATAGCACAGAGAATCAGAATCAAGGAATTATCCACCAAAACCCATCTGGAAACAGAAGAATTAACAATCTTTTAATCTACACATATAGTATAAACTCCCTTTCACCAAATAAATAAGTTTATATTTCTTTTTTAAGAAAACGAGAGCTGGAGCATTCTTCTTGTCAAATTGCTCATGAATAAGATATGCCAAAACTGCAAGCTTTGAATAAAATAGTTATACCGATGCAGATCCCATCACAAACGCAGCAAAGCTTATCTAAATTTGCCCAATTGCACTTCATAATTGAGCTTATATAATACTCAACTTGACACTAACCTATTGCCATTATCTTCATCTTGTCATCTTTCTTGGTAAACCAAAGCAGCAAGTTAGCAACATGTTGCTCGGAGAACTCAATCACAACACTTACTGATATTTTAGTCTTTTGCTACTCTTTCTATTCAGAGATCAACATAAAAAAATTTAATAAAAAATAATACCAAATCTCTTACACAAAGGCTTCGAATAAAATATCGACCGCAACAGCAGCGCATATATGGTATTATAATTGAGCTATGAAACGAGCATTCAACGTAACGCTAACATAATGACACTATCTTTATCCTGGTTCTTGTAACCTTTCTTGGTAGCCAAAGCACTATTTGTTACTCAAAAGGTTCAAACACAACATCCATGTCAAGTGTTTTTAATTTTTAACTATCAATTCAAGACCAGCAAAACAAAAGAGACCCAATAATTTACACTCAAACAATACCACCAACAAAACCAAATAGGTTTCCAAATTCAAGCCTAGTCATTTGTACAACTGAACTATACAAAACCATATAAAAACAAAGATTTAAAGAAAAACAACAAAAAGATTTTTATTTCATATATTCTTTCCTTATGCTTTACTCCACCACCATTCTGATGACATATTTTCTCATATTATTCCCTTCTATCTTGACCAGCTTTTGGAGGCAGATGCCCAATGAGCATTAGAAAGATTATTTTATCGGTTGAAAGCATTAGAAAGCCTGTTTATGCGCCAAAACCCATTCTCTATAGAATAATTAACATAATAATAATAATAATAGTCTACTTCAATAATCATGGCTGAAAGAATCAAGGGATCGTCTAACAAAACCAGGCTGGAAAAGAAGAATCAACAACAATTATTTAATCTATATAAAGTATAAATAGTGGCATTTGATTGCAACAGACATTTCACTAAATAAAAAAGTTCAAAAAAGAGGAGGTACATTTGATTGCAATAGACATTTCCTCATGAATAGATGCCAAAGCAGCGACATGTTACTCGTTTTTACTCTTTTACTACTTGCAACCCATTCCAAAGACCAACATAAAAAATAGACCAAATAATTTCCACCACACCCGCAGATTAATAATGAATAGATACCAAAAGTCACAAGGTTTTGAATAAAATACTTGTATCGATGCAGGGATCCACTTTCTGGATAACCAAAGCAGCTACATATCAGGCCCAAATGTTAACATATTGCCAATATCTTTATCTTGGTTCTTGTCACTTGTCTGGGTAACCAAAACAGTAAAATATTACTCAAAGGGTTCAATCACAGCATCTATGTCAATTAGTTTTTTACTACTATCAATTCAAAACCAACAAAACCAACAAAACAAAAGAGACCCAATAATTTGCACAAAAACAATTCCTCAAATACACAAGAAACAATGTCCATTGTCTTACCACCACACAACCAGAAATATCCACCACAATCCATATAATTAAATTCTTCATTCTTCTTATTTAAACTATAAAACCATAGAAACAAAAATTAAAAAACATTATCTATGAATTTATTTGTTTATATTTGTCACATGGCAGAGGCCTGGGAAGCCATGGAAACAACAACCTTACCGTCTTGAATTTGATTCAACGCACCAACACCACCTTGTCTTCCGTCTACTGCCACCGGGGCCACCGTTTGATATGAGGAAACGACACCTCCAGCTGTTGTGTAGTACACCTGCCTCCCAACCGCTTCGTATCCAACCTGTGCAAACCCTTCGCTATAAGCTCCAACCTTTGCCTGCTGAGCCTGCTGTGCTTGTTGAGCGTGCTGAGCTTGCTGAGCTTGCTGAGCTTGCTGCACTTGCTGAGCTTGCTGCACTTGCTGAGCTTGCTGCACTTGCTGAGCTTGCTGCACTTGCTGCACTTGCTGAGCTTGCTGTGCTGCCACTGCAGTATTGTATGCCTGAGCGTCTCGGTACACCTCCGGTACCATCCTCTGCGGTACTCCATAGTACGCCTGACCAACCGGTCCAGTCGCGGGTCTATGAGCCGGTGCCTGGTACACCCCGGTCGGCGTTGAAATGAGGTAAACTGGCTGGTCCGGTCCAGACTGACCAGCCGCCACCGGATAACCCCCAGTGTTCATGTGCCTCTCCGGCATATAGGCAGTAGGCATTTGCACAGGTGTCGACATTGCCACCGGAGAAGATCCTTGCACTGGTGCTAGGTTTTCTGGAAGTTTCTGAGAGTAGTAATCGGGGGTATAAGCCCTAGGATTTCCGATTTCGTCGCTTTTCCGATGATAGATCGTCGTCGGCTCATGACCAGCGGCGATTTGCATCCTCTGCAACTCCTGGATCTGCCTCTGAATCTCCACCTGAGACATCACCTGTTCTCCGACCACCTGCCGATCCTCCGATCCAACCAGAGGGTTTTTCACAAGCGAATCGGGAACCGTCGGAGGAGTAACCGATTCGGGAAATTTCTGAACCGGTACAGCCGAGTACCCCTTATCGAACCCGAACAAGAAATCGGGGTTCGCCGGCGACGCCGTGACCGGAGCCGTCGGAGAAGAACCATCGGGAGAGCCAATCTGAACCGAATTCAGAGCGTCGACGAACCACTGCCGCTCCGACTTACTCTCGTTGGAGCCGAAGCTAGCGGAAGGGTTGTTGCCGAGAGGGAAGAGGAAAAGCCTGAGCCTTGCGGGTTTAGCGGAAGCGCGGTAGAGGCGGTCGTACTCGATCATCATGTGTTCGAGGTCCTCGTCGTTCGTGACGGATATGAGGGCGTCGAGATCTTCGCCGGGGAGCTGGTACTTGAAGCAGACGACGTCGTTGGGTGTGTCGCAGAGGGAGGCGAGCTTGGAGGCGAAAGCGGAGAGCTTGATGTTGCGATCTACGGCGAGGATTTTGGTGTCGCCGCCGACGTAGGCGAGCTGGTGGTCATGCGGGCGGGGCTGGATTTTACCCCCGTAGCTGCACATGAACTTGACCTTATAGGTGGACGTGGCGGACGGTGGTTGGTCGTCGGCCCAGGAGGCAGTTTCGCAGTCGATTTCGCGGGAGCGAGGAGAGGACTCGCGGGAGTCCGGGTAGGGGTAGTTCTCCATTGGAGAAAAGGAGGAGGAAGACGACGAGGAGTGAAGATTAAGGTTGGGATTTGGGAGCCATGGGAAATGACCAGAGTTTTGGTGATCTTGGATTCGGTGGGAGATAGGAGAAAATGGAAAGATTTTGGGTGTGATTTTGGTTTTACACGAAAATGTTTAGTCGGGTGGGATTTTTTTTTTATTTTTTATTTACAATGCTTTGGCATCAGTTTCTAAACTTTCTAGAAGGAAAATTCTCCCCAACAACCTAAAAAAAAAAAAAAAAAAATTTATCTGAATTATTTTTTATTTTTAGGCTAAATGATGATTTATGCTTTAAATTTGTACTTAATTTTCAATTGACTCCATTCTATTTTTAAGAAAATTAAGGATATTAACTTTGTTTTTTCAACAATCTCCCATGTTGTCTAAATCATCAAAATTTCATCAAATTTGCCATTAAATATAAGGATAATTTAGTAATTTCATACGTTAAAAATAATTAAATATTATAAAATTAAAATAATAATAATAATAATAACAATAACAATAAAGTTTTTTATTTAAAAAAAAGGGAAAAAAAACCCCTCCCTTCTTCTCTCTTTCTGCACTGTCTCTCGGCGTCATTACCCATGGTCCACCCCACCCTGTCGTCGCCGCCGCCCACCCAACCTCTCATCTTAAACCAATTTGCATTAGTTCACAACCTCTGCAAAGCAAATTCTAATTTGTTGTTGTTTGGGTTTTACAAAATTGCATAAATCAAAAGGAAAAAAAAAATCAAGATAAGGAAAAGGGGTGACAATATGAAATCATGCCTTTTATGATTAAATGAAATAATGGAAACTTTTAATGGATAATCAAGGAAGATTAAGGATCAATCAATAGACGTTTTTCTGTTTGACAAGTGGTGGACAAAATTTCATTAGTTTAGGTTTGATTAAAATAGAATATAGTATGTATCAAAAAGGTAATGAGCAAAATAATTTTTTATTCAGCACTGCTTTTGTAGAAGCACTTTATAGGCACATTAAATTTTATTAAATGAGCCAATAGGGTATAACCTAGTGGAAGAATGGTCTTAACTTGCATACCATAACCATAAGTCTCAAATTTGAATCCACACTACATCATAGTTGTGTGTGTGTGTGAGAGAAACCCCCTCTTATATAGTTTAGACTATCGCTTGTACTCAAAAAATAAATTTATTAAATTTATGTGTTTATGTACTATGCAGAGATGTCAAACAGTTCCGACAAAAATTTAGAGTAGGCCCATTTAATAAATGGATCAAGTCAAGTTCATCCATTAATAAAAATTATTAAGTCAGGCTGGGCCCACGACCCTAGCATATATAGGACTAGGTCGAGCTCGTGTTGAGCCACTAAATGAGCATATATAAGCCCACGACAAGGTCGACTTATGTATTATATTTTATTATTATTTATTTTTACAATTTTATTTCAATTTTTTTTACAATTATGTATATATTAACAAGATTTATTAATTGTTGAAAAAAGAGGTCAATGCCTTAATTTGAAGTATATTTAAATAGAAAAGTGCTAGACTATTGTTGAGGTTTAAAAAAATTCTATTTTTTTTCTCCAAAAAAAATATATGTATTATTTTTCTCTAAAATAAATATAATTTAAGAATTTGAATTTAAACGAGTCGGCCCGTTGGGAAAATTGAGCCCATTCAATAATCCGTAGACTACTGGGCCTATTTTAAACGCCTTGTTGGATACCTCTAGTCATAGGTATGAATCAAAACTCAGCGGATAACTTCTTGTCTCATTTGTTGGATCAAATTATGCATATATAGAAAGCCCAATAAATCAATAACTAGAAGAGCTTTCTCAATAACTATTCCAATATGTGCATAAAATCCGCAAGCATATTTCTCTTAGGCCCCGTTTGGTTCATGGGAAATGAGACTTGAGGATGGGAAAGTAGGGGGAAAGTGAAGCCATTCTCCCAACTTGAGTTTTGTTTTCCCTCCTCATGAGAAAGTTTGGAGAAATTAACCAACATTAAATACACATTTTTCATGACCATTTTGTCCCCATTAACAATTTAGAATTACAATATATCATTAAATGCATTCTTTTTTATTATTATTTAATTTAATATGGGTATAATTGAAAATTTATACAAACTTTGTTTTTCATTCATACTCAAAACAAACATGGGAAAGGAAATAAAGTGTTATCTCCCGATTACTTTCTCAACATTACCAAACGTGGGAAATGAATATTTCATTTACCATCCTTTGGGAAATGACATGGGAAATGATTTCTCCTTAAATTCATTCCGTGAACCAAACGGGGCCTTAGTTTATCCAATGCTATGTTCCATGTAATTTGATCTCTTCCATGCAACTACCAATGAGACTCTTCTAGTCGGACCTGCCCAAAGATAGGGGTTGTGTTACGTCGGGCCTTAATTAATCGAGTCGGACTCGTGTCATACTCTTTGGTTGCCAAATATTTTCAAAAAACGCTTTTAGCCATTTTAGAAGGGCTAAACTGTTGAATACTACCATGATTTGTCACACTTGTCGAATTCAACATTCTCAATTATATTATTTAACCTTCGTACTAAATTTAATCGCCAATTTAACTATTGTCTTTAGTTTTTATCCAATTTCATCCAAATCCGTCAAAAAGGTAATGTGAACAACTGAAGGAATCGACTTGTGTATTCCACTGAAATTTTAATGGATTTTAAAGATTTATAAACTTATGCAAAGTCAATGGATTTTAATGGAGTTTGTTAAACTTTTATCATAAAATGAATTTGAATATACTTTTGTAAATTCTTTTGGATTTTCTAGTGATTCATTTTCTTACACTTGATGTGGGTATTAGTGAAAGTTGAGGCCAATGTTGGGTCAAAAATAGCTAAACTTGATCGTATTATGTGAAGAGGAAAAAAATTAAATCAAAATCTCAATTAAATATAGCATCTAGGTCGCAAATTTAACACAAAAAAACCTTGGGAATTAAGCGACTTTAGCATCGACTTAAACTTCAATTCAGTTTGACTTTAGGAGTTCCTTGATATTTGGATTATACGAATTGAAAGCATGAATACATATTTTAGTAAAGAAAATATAAGTTTAACTCAAGAAAATCTTTAATAATTACATGTTTCTTGCTTAGATGGGCCGACCCAGGACCATGTTCTGATGGGCGGGTCTTCCAGGCCCCGCCTGGCCCATGGACGATTTCGTCCGTTAAACTCAGAAACGACTTCCACTCACTCCGAAGAAGCTCATCGATCGAACCAGAAAGAGAAAAACATAGAGTCCGTACAGCAATGGTGAAAGCAGTGGTCGGAGAAGAGACCCAGCTCAAGTTAGCTGAGGATCGCCTCGAGCAATCCTCTACGCCTGCCCAGGTTCTCTCTCTCTCTCTCTCTCTCTCTCTCTCTCTCTCACTCACAAAGAGAGAAACATGGCTGATTCTGAGTTTTACGGTTTTTGTTTGCTATGCAAGTTCAGGTGGGTCTTCTCATAGGCAAGCTCAGCTCTTCTCTAGACCGAGGCTTCGTCTTCGATATCGTCCCAACCCCACCAAACGACGCTGGAGCGCCTGCTTGTTCCCTTGTCGAGCCCACCAAGGACGACAAGAGAAAGGGAACCAAGCCCAAATCTCAGTCCTCCGATTCCTCTTCTCTCACCATTGACAAGGATTGGGTCGCAGAACATGCTCGCCAGGTCAATTACATATAAATATGTTCCTATATACGCATATTTATATTTGTATATTCCTACTTTATATTGTTTGTATCTATAAAATCTAATTTTGATACGGTTTCTGGGTCTTGTTTATTGTGCTTGTGTATGCATTTTATGATATTTTAGGTGTCTAGAATGTTAGTGGGTGGCATGAAGGTGGTTGGCATTTACATCTGGGCAAGTGAAAGTGCATTTAAGAATTCCAACATTACGCTTTGCCAGGTACTCTTTTGGCCCTGAATTGGATTAATCTTGTTTGGTATATCTATGTTTTTTAGCAGAGTTTGATTTTGATTGCTGTATAGCATGCTATTTTGGGACTGGCTTTATGAGCTTGCTTGTGTCGAGAAGGATGGATAGCTTTAAGCGGGCAGTGCTCCGCTTAGTGACAGAAAAAATATATAGAAAGGAAAAAAATAAGAGATAAATTGGTGAATGCAGGATATCCATTTTTAGCTTTTGACTGCTGGATTTTGATACATTCTATAAGGCCTATCAAATAAAACTGAATTTCATGAAATTAGGTCTAATACGACCATTGGTTTTAGTTGATGCGCCCTTTTCACTTTAAAAAACCTAATATAATATAGCCCTCATGGCCATAGTAATTTGCATTAACCAAGGAGAACCTGGTCAGGTTCTCTGTAATGAAACTTTATAATTATCATAAATCTAACAGAAAAAGTATTCTTGGCTAGTTTACTTGCAAAGAATGGGTCAGCTATGAAAATATGGGACTGATTATATTCATTTTAAACTTTAAAGTTATCCTATGCGTATACTGGGAAAAAATTACTTTTAATACATATTAATGGAAAAGGCCTCTTGCAGACTGTAATGGGAGTTGCCAAAGCAGCGCCCCTCTCAGAGAATGATTGGGATGAGAGACTGCTTATTCACATCTGTTACAGTCCAAGGAGGTAACTTCCCTACCTGAATTCGATAATTGTTTATTGTCCCAATTATGCTCTCTTAGTTATTGTCAAAGGGTATATGACTAAGAGGCTATTTCTGTAGGTGGACATGTAGAAATTGTGCGGTTGCTTCAAATATTACATCTAGCAGCCTAAGGCCTTGTGATTTTAAAATGGGAAGGGTCCTAAATTCCCTTCAAAGATTTAGGTGCATGTACAATTTTGATATCAGGTACTGTCTGCTTTTCTTAGTAAGAAAAAAGAAAAAAGGAAATTGATATCTTAGAACTTTTTAAATATAATTTCATGTGACTTTCACATGCACTAGAATTTAGGACCCATCATTCTGTTTGAATTGAAGTTAAAGTAAACAATGAGCTCAGTCCAAACGAAAGCAAACAATGATCTGATGATTCAACTATTAAGTATATCAATATCTAACAATGATGATACTGGAGCCCTCTTGAACCTTATAAACTAAGCTACATTCCTTATTTATCATTTAGTTTATCTCTTATCCCTTATTACGTCACGTCCAAAGACAACACTGACGTTGATCCCCGTTTCTTTCTGCCTGTCTGCTGCACTTTTATTTTTTTGGCTTATTTTGAGGTTCTAACCGGGCCACTTAATAGAATATTATGCTCTCATAGTACTGAAGGTCATATCCAATTTAATAATAGTATACTTTATCCCAGTACTAGCACATAATAGTATTTAGGTTGTCTCATGGTAGTTATTCTTTCCCAGATTGCCCATATTTCACAAGAATTTATCAAATGTTCAAACTTTTAGTGAAGCTCTTCATCAGGGAATTTCAGTTCATGCAAAAGATCTTAAAAGTGCAAAAGCTATGTATGATGGAAATTTGGTAAGTAGCTCATTGAGTTGTTGGTTTTTAAAATTACTGTACACCTTTTACTAATATGCAAAAGTGTCATACCTGCTCGTGCCTGTTAATGCTCCGGATGACCTCGAGTCTTGTTAGTGTTCTGGATGACCTTGAGTTTGTTATATGATATGTTGATGTCCCTGGCGCTACAATGGCTAAACATATCTCTTAAAGTCCAAAATAGTTTTTTGAGTCTCTGTTGCATATGCAACTTGTTCTTTTCAACTATGATGTCTTCTTTTCAAGTTGATAGAAGTATACTAATTCTATGTAGCTGATATCAGGAGTGTGCTGTAGAAAGTTACTTATAATATCTGAAGACTGTAAGTGCCGCTTTTTATCATATTAAGTAATTTTAGGTGTAGAAAGTTGATACAGCGCGTCATACGACAAGGATTGTTTGGTTTGTGCTTCTCTAAATCATTTTTTTAAGCCAGGTTATAATCACTATTTACATCTATCAACAGATAAACTTACTCATTAGTAAACCTTTTACCACTTCTTGAATTAAAAAAATTCTGATGCGTGTTAGTGCAGTTATGTTGACGGTCATGCTGTTGAGTCATATGCAGTCAGTTACTTGTTCGCAAGATTTTGTGATCTTTGAAACTTTGATAGCTGATAGTTCTAACCCACGTTATTGTTTTCAAAGTTTTTTTTTTTTTTTTTTTTTTTTGGGTATCAATTTTACTGCTTACCTTTGTGAAGACATAAATATGAGGAAATGTAACCATTTGATAGCTGTAAGAAAATATTTACCTAAAAGCCTTGATCTTTGTCAGGTGTAATGGTGTACTTTAAGCCATAGATCCAACTTGTTTTAAACCAAATGTTGAATTTTGTTTTTCCCCTTTATTTTCCACAATCAATAAGCATGGTTTCTAGGTTGACTCTTTTAACCTCAAGTTCTCATATGGTTTTCTCTGTCTTGAATACAACTTTAGGTTTTTAACAATGATCTATGCACATCAGATGGTCTGCATGAAGTCGAACTGCTTCTACCATTTATGAAAGATACTGAAGGTGTGTTTATGCATCATTTAATTTTGGGAATATTTTGTTCATTTGTTCTTTTCTTTTCTTGAATTGCTTCTTCCATTTTGAGTTTATATTTTAACATTCATCTATTGTGTAAAGCCTGCAGCCAAAAAGAAGCCGTTGGTGTTCTTGCTTTGAGTGGTTCTGTGTGTTCCTTTGCCTTCTTAAATCCTAAAGAACCAATTTCACAAGCTGTTGCTGATATAAAGGTATACAATAGATAATCACTTTTAATCCTCCGTATCTTAGACCGAAAACTAATTATTAGTTTAGTTTCTAAAGGCTATTTGAATTCACATTTATCACTAGTTGACTGTATTTCATTGTCATTGCGCGTCATAGGGTGTGCATGCTTTTTTCATGCCTTGTTTTTAGATATTTTCATGCTATTGTGTTTACTAGCTTAATTCCTTAGTGTGCTTATTTTCTGTAAAATCATGAATTGATTTTATGTTTGTAGGATGACATTATCACAAGTCTGCAGAGTAGACTAGATATCATCTGTGATGAAGCAGATGGAGAGACAGGTCCAACTGAAACCGGTGGCCAGCAAGCAAGAGATGATACT
This sequence comes from Prunus dulcis, assembly GCF_902201215.1. Classification (NCBI taxonomy): domain Eukaryota; kingdom Viridiplantae; phylum Streptophyta; class Magnoliopsida; order Rosales; family Rosaceae; genus Prunus; species Prunus dulcis. The sequence continues at coordinate 40,452,732 of NC_047650.1, forward strand.
GGTAGCCAGGAAGCAAGAGATGGGATATCCAGTGGAACTCCTGTTTTTCAAATTGTTCTTCAATCGTTCAGGTCTATTATGCCTCCTATGTTACTATTTTTCTAATGTTTTAATAAAACTAGGGGTTCGCTATGAATATGATGAATGCTGATTGATTATATGCTGATCTGTGCGTTTCCATTGTCCTTTTCCTTTTGTTATAATCCATGTTGTAAAGGCATGTTGTGTGGTGGTTTAGATAAGCATGTTTCAAATTTGGTGGTTTAGATAAGCATGTTTCAAATTTGGTGGTTTAGATAAGCGTGTTTCAAATTTGATTACATTTCAGGAATTTGGTTGAATATATTTTCTTTGAGTGAATATACTTCACAAACTTTTTTGTATATCGGAATGATTCTGTAAATATTATGGTGTTGCACAATGTGTTTCATTTCATCAGCTGCAGCTTGATCACTGATTGATATCATGATACTAGTAACCTGTACTCAGGAGATATGCTGACCACCCCCTTTCCCATTTCCCCTATCTCTCCCCTCTTTTCCCCCTCTTTCATTATGTGGGTAGTTTCACCGGTAGCTACTTTAAAGTTTTCTGTGTGGCCCTTTAGGCTACCAACTAATCTTTTCTGGAAATCTGCCACCTTTACTGCAAAATTTTATGAATCTCCTGTTGGAGATAAAATTGTATAAATTAAGAATTACTATCTTTCAAGATTATATATTAATATTCCCTGCAAGCTACTACTAATTGTTTCTTGCACCATCAGCTTATTCTATATTGTTAGTGGGTTTATATTTCTTTTCATCAAGCAGAAGGGTTAAATCTGAATCATGATTTATGACCAAAATTCTGTTAAACATCGGTGATTTATTATGTCACATTGCTGAAACATAAGTTGGCACACTGACCACATTTGTTATGCATTTTAAAACAGAGAAACATGCAGTCTTTCACTTCCCCGAAGAGTCTTTGTTCCTTGGTTGGCGGGTACATTTGTGTGCGACTACCTACAACCATCTGAGACATTTGAGGTTTGTACTTATTACTTGATAACTGAGGTTTCTACTTCTAATAAAAGAAAAAAAAACACCTACAAACAGAAAATTGGAAAATGCAAGGGTGTTGCACCCTTTTTGTATGTGGTTCTGAATAGCTCTGCATTGGACTAGATTTTGAGCAACATGAGCTTTTCACTTAATCTCTTTTCAGTTCAATGTCTTACTTGCTCTGACCTTGTGCTTTCCATCCTCCCTTAGGTTCTTAAAGATCGATGTGTCGAGTTGTTGTCTATGGAAGCTCCAACAGATGACTCAGCAATCTTGGAACCTGAAATAGAAGCCCCATCTAGAGTCACCAAATCTTTTTGGGATGTGGCGGTGCCTTTTTCCTCGGCATCTAGGTCCTGTTTGGAGAAGAGTGGACTCGACACGTTGAGAGGAGAAAGTAGCCGGAAATCTATACAGTCCTCTAATGTCAACATCATCGCTGCTGTTATATTCCTTCTCCTCTCTATCATTGTAGGATACGTTCTCATATTTGTCAGGAGATCATAGTTCAAATGAAGCCTCGGTTGTCCAATCTGGGTAAACATTTGTGGTCCTATAAAATCAATAAACTGTTTTCTGGATTTTCCCCTCTCCGTTTTGGGCAAAAAGTATGCAGTTGAATCAGTTGTAATGAGGTTATAGTTTCACAAATACTTGTACAGTATGCATTTTTACATTTTTGATATGGATGTATCTAAACTTGAATGCCTTAAAAGTTACATTGAGGATGAATATTAATATGATAACTGGCTGAGTCCGGAAGATTTTTCTTTTTTCATCCCAAACAATAAGAGAAGATATAAAAGGGGAAGAAGACAAAGTGATTGAGATACGTGTTAATGAAAATTGTGATATTTAGCATCTTTAAAATGCTTCTTCATAGCAATTTTCACTGGCTTCACATTTATATGACTCCGAAAAGATGAATCTTAATTGCCTAAAAAGACTATTCTCAACCAGCCCCTGAAATGAGAAATGACAACTATCTAAAAGAATAAAAAAGAAAGTCGCTGCCTTGGCTGTAATTTCCACATCTAAAATTATTTCAAGATTCTAATCATTCCATTGAAGAGATTACAACAGTATAGCCAATCTTGCATAAAGAACAAGACAATTGAATTAAAGAAAGGGATTTGCAGTGTAACGAATCAAAGAATTGGTTTCACAGGCAAGAAACCAAAAGAATATGTTGAAAATAAAAGACCCTACTTATTATATGTATACACTAACAGTCTTGGCTAATACAAGAAATGGAGGAGACCGTTTGTCCACTTTGGCTACTGCTACAGGTGCTTGCACCATGTCCACATTGCTGAACTTCTGGTTTTGTCGTGCTAACCTTAACAAGCGCAAAGCGAAGTTGGGATTTACGACTCATTGACCAGAGCTGCACTCTCTCATTGTGACCAGAACGTAGCTTCAACTCAGTCTGATCCTTTTCGCTAAGAAAATCCTCTTTAACCTGCTTCATCGGTATGGAAAACTGTTGGCTATTGTCAGCCACATCAGTATCAAAAAGTTCCTTCTCGATTACCAATTTGAGGTCTCCACCACCACTGCGACTAATCATGGTTTTCAGGTCTTGAGGCATCTTTGGTTTCGGTGATGATGGTAAACTTCAAATCTGCACTACTTTGCACATGAACCAGCTTTTGTTTCTTTTGCACTAATGCTTCATTGTTGTAGTCTTGATGATCACTCCCAGAATGAGAAGAAAGCCTCTTCCTTTTCATATTCATACAACTTACACTTTGGACAGAATCATGAGAAGCATGTGGCAAAAACCTTTTTTGAGTCAACTGGGTTTTCACTTTCACACACAGACACAGAGAGAGAGCGAATAAGTTTCCAAATTGTGATCGGAGAGAAATATATAAGGCGGTGTTTAAACCCAACTGTCAAATGGCACTCGCTCACTTCACTTCATCGTATCTGTGTGTGATTCAAATTTCAGATTAGAGTTTTAGTAGCTTTGGCCCCAAGCAACTAACAGCACACGATTTTCCGACTGTTGGAGATCCCAACTGCAAGCGCGTTCACGCGGCTTTTAAGTTTTTCTTCTTTTCTTTTTTTTTTTTTGACAAAAAAGTTTTGTCTTTCTTTTACATTTTGATAGATTCAGGTATAAATTAGAATATTTTAACTGTAAAGCCGCACGGCTATACTCTTAAAATGGAATATTTTTTACAGTACAGCCGCATGGCTATACTCTATAAATCTCCATAAATCGAATTAGTGTATGATATAGCCGCTCGGCTATACCCCTATGAATAGTGTATTTTAGAAGTATAGCCGCAAGGCTGTACTCGATAAATAGGATATTTTGACAGTAAAGCCGTCCGGCTACACCCAATAAATCGAATTAGTTGGAGCTATACTCCAAAAATAGAATATTTTTTAAATATAGCCGCGCGGCTATACCCTTTAAATAGATATTACTTATATACTAAAAATTAAAGTTTTAGAAAAAATTATTGACTTAGAGATACAAAGTTTATATTTATTTTTAAAAAAACCTCTCCTAACAAAATTTTGTTGGCAAAAATAAATTTCGTCAAGAGAAGTCTATGCCTGCCTGTGCCGACGAAAACCTTATAAATGCATAAGTTGATCAAAGTCTAACAAAACCCAGATTATCTGTCAGATGTAGAAGACGACATTTCACACTGAAGCCCAAACAATAAGAGAAGGAAAAGGGGAGAGAAGTCGTAGAGTGTTGGAGATGGTATTAATAAAAGATGTTTATCTTTGAAAAAAATACATGGAACTTCTAAAACCATCGATGATATTCAGGTTAACCCAATGTATCTATAAGGCTCCAAAAACAAGAATCCTCAAATTGCCTAACAGAGCTAAGCAACCTTAAAAAGACTAAATTTCTGTCTCCCCTATAAAAATAACCAAAAAAAACATGAATCTCCACCAGCCCCTAAAAAATCAAGGCTTCAGAATAATCATATCAAGTGTGTGAGAATGTCCATCATCAGGGGCTATATTTACTTGGAAGCACCCTTCTCCGATTGCTTCTCATCTGCAATGTCACTAGGAAGATCAGGTCCCTGAGGAATTTTTCCAGGATAGTTAGTTGTCGAAGAATCAGACCCCATCAAACTGCATAGAGGAGACAAAAGATTAAAATTCTGCATGAGCTAATATATGTTCTCGAGGTTTTGTTTACTACAAGCTCACCTCCTATCAACAATTATCACCGAGCGAAGCTCACAATTGGCAAAGCTGCATAAACAGAATTCCACTCTTAAGCTTAGTATTCATCCAAAAACACAGAGAAAAGAAAAGGACTCATCCTCCTCCATGTAAAAACTAACGATCCTAAACATGAGGAACGCTTTTACACTGATATGATTATAAACATTTCCAGCGCAGAACAATGTCATAGAACTAGTAGCCTGATGGGCAAGTGTGCAACTGTTTAGTTAGCAAAAATAGTAGTAGCGACCAGACCAGATCTAGACATCACAATATGCAGGGAATAGTTACATCTAAAGGAAAATAAAGGATACAGTTCCACCTATGAAGCATCAAACAAAAGAAAAGAGTGGCTATTTCTAAATAACAAATATTAAGAAAAACGCAAAACACATTGAAGCAAATATTATTGTGTGTTTATTGATAGATTGAAGTAAATATGATTGAATTAACAAACATGAATATTCAGAATGTACAAGAACATTCTGAATAATTCTCACACATACAGACACCATACAGAATGTAATCAAGAACAGAGCTTGAAAATGCAGCAATGAGCAGCTCAGTTATTTATTCTCGTTGTGTATTATTATCATAAAAGATTTCATGCTGTTGACTTAAAAGTAGGGATAAAAGAGCCACCATAACACTTACTGTGTGCATATTTCACTCTTTACCGATGGATGGCAATCACTTCCAAAAGCACTCAAGGTATGAAACAAGAATCCACTGTGGGTAACAATTGCAATCTCCTTCTCTTTACGTGTCCACAACCTGGACAAATTGAAAGTGGGAAAAGAAAATTCAGTGAACACCTTTCCATAATGCCAATATAAGAACCAATGTCAAAAGAGTCGATGGCTGAAATCTATAATTCAAATCATTGACATGTAAGGTCACAAGATAGTATGATCTATTTGATTCATTGTAAAACTAAACAATCCATCATCTCCCTTTTCAATTCCAGAAAGTGGTCAACTCTGAAAATGATAATGAAAAAAATGTATGCTATATATGTTCAGAAGCTATGCAAGATTGAACCAAATGATTTCATCTACAAGGGGAAACCACAGTAAGCAGGGCATGCTAAGAAAATTTGTTGCAATGATACTTGGTTCAACATCTGCAGACATGAATTAATGGACATTTCCCAACAACTATAAATAAATTTGTGTAACAATTCAAGGTGCTTCAGGTGAAAAAACAGCGTGATGAGAATATCATAATACTTATAACTGAACTTGTAAGAAAACAACAGTTACAGCCAGATAGCACCTCCTTAAAATCCATGTGGCATACCCACAGCATAAGGGACATGAAGAGATTATGCTGTAATACTAATATATAGATATTATGGCTTTGGACAAAAGAGCTCATGTTGTTCACCCCAATTTTGAGTTAGCTTATAAATCATTCTAGTGCGCTCTGTGACATAGCCTTCTTTTCACCTTTTCTTTTCCTCAAAGATTCTTATACTGATCGTGAATAATAAAGAATGCAGTTACCAGAAATTTAGTGAAATGAATTAGGGTAATCACCAGTTCAAAAACTTCAGTCCCCTAGATGCCACGTCTTCATTCTTCTCTCTAATGTCAGGTGTCCACAGAATGTCATCCTCATTCTCTATCTAAACAAACGATAAACAAGAATATATTCCAATCAATTTAAGTTGAAGATTTGACAAGCAACCAAAAACAATAGTGACAAGAAAAATGGCAGGCATAGCTTTTCTCCACTTTTAAAAGTTACAATAAATCACTTGCCAGTGAAAAATCAATTGCAGGAAACAGAGGCTGGTACTCGCTAACACTTCTTCTCTTGTCACATGGATGAACCCCCTGCAGCACAAGAGAAAACACACACATTTGAGTGCAACGTCCAGTTAAAACCCCTCTTACTCAATGATTAATGTGAAACTAGATAAATAAAATATGTTCAAAATAAACACTCAAAAGAGGTTTGTAATTTTAGGAGCAAAAGGGAGGCCTTCTCTGAGGCTTTAGACACATAGTAATGTTGATCTGGGTATCAAAATTGTATAAAATCTAAAAGTAGGAAGGACAAGCGTCTGACTGGTCCAAATAAAATAGACTACATGTAGATAACACCAAAAAGGATTTTGTTTTATAACTTACTACTAAAGGAAAAATATATGTACATGTTAGTGAAGCCTTATTGGCATGGTAAAGATTGAAAGCAATCCAAAATATTTGACCTTCACCCAGTTAAAAAGTTATACCATTTGCAAAGAAAAAATAACTACTGAAATCAGGATTATCAATTTTCCTTCCCCTTAGGTTTGTTTTTTCGCACAGAGGGTAGGTTTGTTTTTTCGCACAGAGGGAGAAACAATACCCAAACCAGGCTCTATCTCTCTTTGTGTGCTTTTGTGTACCTTCTACACAAAATTTACATAGCTGTTACTAGTTTTAACTTTGAACATTACGTACCAAATGTTCACGGCAAAGCTCAACTGCTATAAATGGTGGGCAGTTTAGACTTGAAATTGCAGGATGGTTACTGTTCCCTGCATTTGCAACCATTAGAGGAGGTACATCTATCCCGTCTGAGTATGCTCCACCCCCGAAGACACCCACTGCTGTTTGCATGGTCCTACATGGCAATCATTGGTCAAAACAGGTTGCTTTTTCTTTTTTCAATTTCCACCAAGTGAAACATCCACTCTTTTTTGTCTGGTATGTAATGTGCGGTCTCCCAGAAATAAAAGTGCTTGTAAAACGGAAAATGTTTTCAAGGAACATAGACCCAAGCAATCATTCATCCACTAATTCATGTACATAACTAAAATAATAACTCCTAAAGCAAAAATAAAAGTTTACTCTATTACATGAACCAAATAAATTTAATTTCTATAGAAAGGGACTAGTTATCTTAGCAATTATCACTTTTTGAAAAGAGATACATCTAAAATCAGGACCATATATTCAGCAGCCACAAAATTCAGGCACATGCAAATCACCTGCATAAGAAAAGTTGTATTAAGGATAGCACTGACTTGAGTCTGTATGCAGTGAAGCAGATCTCACATCCTAACCATCTGAAGTTATTATAGAAGTCCCAATTCACAATTCTAGATTGTTAAACGTGACAAATATGATAGAATTAACTGTTTGTATATTTCCTTTGGATGCATGTTCTTCACCTCCTCAAGTTTCTGAATTATTTCAACAGCACCTCATCATCTTAAGGTATATCTGATTTCAAATGTTCATAACAAAACTAAATACCACCTTGACAAATCACTCCCCACCCTATCCCTCCCCACAAAAATAAATAAAAATTAAAGGAACCCCACTTAAAAATAAATATATAAAATATATAATATAAAAATTAAAATTATAAAGGAAAACGTATAACTGTCAAGTACAAATTTAAAAGCTCTTATTGGCATATTAAAGGAGCAGCCCTCCAATCAACTGAAAAGGAAGTAATTCTTTATGAATCTGAGGTAGAAGCAAAGATGACATTTAGAATCAAGTAGTAAAGGAATAAAGGTGCGTAGCTTGTTCCCTCTTAAATTAGACTAATGGATGTCCCCTAGTTCTCATAAAAGAAGTCATATATTGCTATCGGTTACATATTTCACAAAACTAATGTATTTGTCTGAGTTTGTGTATGAGATAATCAGTGCATTTATTTTATCTCAAAACATCTATCCTAAATACCAAGGATCATCCAAGTTCACAATAAAAAAGAAAAAACCTAAACAAAACAAAATAAAGGGGAAATGATTCACTGAGAAATACACAATTTCACAGTTATGATTAGGATCCATGCAGCAGTTGATCATAGAAACTGAGAAAAAAATGGTATCTGAGAAGGAGATACCTTAACAAAGGAGATGTGATGACTAACTCAACTCTCTTAGAAAGTCCACATGCTTGAACATGCTTGTGTAGATTATCAACCTGTTATGAGGGCACAAAATCACTGCATGGAATTTGTTGATTTATTGGGAAAAAATAAAAAGGACATACAGCACCCAACATAAGGAACTTAAAGGAGAGAGAAACCTAATGCAAATCCTCCTTCTAAAATTGTTCTTACAGTAAAAAACAAAGAGAGTTCTTTGATGCCATGTTTGGTACACCATTAAACTAAACAGTCTGAATTCAGTGTTTTGTAGAACTCCAGGCTCTTAAGCAACCGGATTAAAACAATCAGGTAACTGAAGATCAGTAAACTCCACATAGGACTAAGTTGCACAAGAAACACATAAGCTCCCTTTTTTCCCGCAGCATCATTTCCTTGGTGAGAATGACTATGCATTTTGATATATCTCAACATCACATTAACAAAAAATGTATTTCCAATAGCAAATTGTTTATTATTATAAATACTTATTATGAACTTTAATGATGGGTTTCAGGTTGAAATGGTCATTGTACCAGCAACAATTGGACAAATGGATGTTTTTCCAGGACATGTACCTACTATTGCATGGGTTCCTATCAGTGCATAAACGGAATGACATGACAAAGTAATGCTGGTGGCTTTACATTAAGATAGTGGATCCAGTTTGATAATAAGTACAATTTCATGACTACTTTGGCTCTCAATAATCCAATTTGTACACTCTAATACTTACTTTTGATGGGATGGCTATCTAATATTGGCTTTCTCTTTTCAGATGCTGTCAAAATTTCAGAAAAACTTTATCAACTAACCAAGCTATTTTGTATTTTCGCTAATGTTGATTAGATGATTATGGATTTCTGAATATGAACCTAAGTTTTGTACTTGTCTTAACTTTCATTCATGGTTGCATAATGTACAATAATTTTTTCTCATCCAACAATCAATTTTCATCTCAAAAAATTTATTAATCAGTAAAAATATTAAATTTGTAGTTCAGTTTGGCCTCCTATTGGGTACAAAACCAAACCCAGTACAACATAGGTTCAGTTCAACAACAAACTCACAACAATATAAAAAACAATAGAGTAGTATATCGGTACAATCCACTTTAAAACGTGGGCACCAAACGAACGTGTAGAAAGTTCCAAAAAAAAATTAACATATTCTGATTCTCTCATACCAAACATAAGTTCAACTGAACATTCTCATTAGTGATTACCTGATTCCAGCCAAGAGGGGTAAGATGTGCATCAAAAAGATCATAAGACATGTATGCACTATGATCCTTTTCGCCTTCCACATTGTGAATCCCTTGTGCATGCCTTACCTGTATATATCATCACTTGGTCAAAAATACCCAAATGCACTCTACGACCAGTATTAAGTAAAATGAAGGGCCAGAGTTTGCAACAAACCAGGTGAAGAGTTTTAGAACGGTGCAGAGGGTAGAGACTTGGACCTGTAGTGGCATCCATATCTGCACCAATGAACCCCCACCCCAAAAACAGAAAAATAAATAAGAAGAAAAAAACCCTTAACAGGGTAGAGCACGCAAGCATATCCAAAGTATATATCAATACAGAACGATGAAAGAGACCTTCACATCTTCAGAAGAATATGGCCTAACAATTAACATTCGTGTTCAGAAATCTAGAATAAAGGGCCCAACACCAGAATAAAATACAATTATTTGGCTTTACAGCTAAAAAGATTCCACCTTTTTTGACTGTAAAAGGATCTTATGGAGGAATAAACGGATAACCAATTGTGTTCACCACTCAATCATCAATAAATAAATAAATAAATATATAACCAACAACAAAATCATACAAAACTTAAAACCCAGTTTGATTGATTGATTAGAGAGATGGATGGCAGATCAGAGCAGAGGCAGGCATGAAGTAAAAGAGATCTTCTTCTTTTTTTTGGTCGAGAAGTAGAAGAGATTAAGCAAACTTGCAAAAGAAAAAAAAACAAAGCATAATTGAATTTACAGAAGATAAGAGATGAAGAAGAGAACTGCAAAGAGGTGTTCCCTACCTGGTGGTGGTGGAGGAGAGGAGGAGAAACAAAGAATGGCAGAGCGCGGTGGTGAGAATCTTGGGAGCTTGGAAATGGGAGAGGGGACAAGGAGGGGATTTTGAGAGAGGGGAGGGGTATATATAGCAGAGATGGAAATGGTCATGGTTGATGGCTTGGGTGAGAGCTACACGTACGTATGTGTCAACTTGTGACTGCCTAGAGATACGTGAAGGCCGATTGTCCGATCTTCCATTGCACATGGCGCATTTGAAGCCTGTCTCTGGTTCCAGGTCTTGTTGTAATTGTACACGGATTTGTTTTATTTATGTTATTTTATTTTTCTGATCCCCAAAAAAAAAAAAAAAAAAAAAACCAAAAACTTGGAAGTTGGATGGAGGAGGGTCGTTGTTTTTGGACCCTATTGAGTAACGGAGCACGGAGGGAGAGACAGAGACAGAAGCAAGCCATACTTGGCAGTTTTCTATTTATAAAATAATTGGCTTGTTATGATGCAACGGCTTCTGCTTGCGTCTTCTCTTGCAGCTTTTGCTCCCAGCTAATCAATATAGACGAAGACTGTACGATCTCTCCATTTAACGGTCTAGATTGAGTTATAAGCTTTTTCCCAAGGGCTATATACTCAAAATTCATCTTCAAAAATGGACTACATAAAGGACTACAAAAAAAAAAAAGCAATACAAAGGGCCAATTCCTAAAATGAGGGCCACTGGCCCTTTGGCTAACCTAGGCTAAAATCTTGGATGGGGCCCAGCTAACATCAACTAGCTTTTTATTTTTCTAAAAAATTCCTTTGTATAAAATACCAACCTCATTCTTACATAATTTCTCACAACATCTTCATCATTTTACATATTATTCTTCCTCAATTTCATCCTTTTACATAATTTCTCACAATCTCTTCATTCTTTTACAAACTATCCTTCATCTTTTTCCATTTTTAAGTTATTTTTAGAACAATGAAAAATATAATCATAAATTTATAGGACTAATCACGTGCCGACATGTGGATGTCAAAAATCCTATCTCAAAATATTTTTTTTCTCTTTTAAAATATATTTTAAATAGAATATAAATAGTAGTTTAATTAAATTAACTAATAAATTTACATCAAATATTAAAAACTATTAAAATATTAAATTTTGCCGTTTGCTATTGGAGACGGTTAAAATGTAGCTTGACACTATTCCTTATAAAATTATTTTTTAGAGGGATAAATGTAGCCCATAACTAAATATAGCCCTCCCCACCTGGAGATGGCCTAACTTAACTCAATTAAAACAATAATCATGTATGAATCATGTTGACATAGTCACATAGGGGACTAATCAAGCCAAATTAACCAGTAGTATCACACCACGTGGATAATGACCCCACTCATAAATATGCCGACTAGGGTAGACCTTCACAACCAACCACTGAATCGAACAAGCACTCGCCCTAGCTCAGAGTACAAGGCATTGACCACCCACTCACCTCTCGGTAGAAAAGAGAGGTGCTTTGAAGCTAGGCTAGGGAAAAATATTAGTTATGGGATTAGAAATTTAGCATTTGGCTTAAATAATTTTTTTAAAATAAAAAAATTACACATCTTATCGAATTTGGTCCGGTCAGATTTTGTAAGGTGTGAAATCGATATTGAAACTAGTTTGAGCTGGTCTGATTTGGTGTCGATTTGTTGACTTTTTAGTTAACGTGATTTTCTTCGGTTTTTTTCGTCCGATGTGGTACGTGTTTTGGTTTTTCGGTCTCGATGCCCACCCTATTGAGGCCCATCTCTTTTGTAAGTACGCCATCTTCTAAAAGCAAAACTTTACAAAACTATTTTAATTTAAACTGGGCTAAACTTTACAAAAGTATTCGTCCCCAAAAAAAAAAAAGGGCTAAGCCCGTATTTGACTTTACATAGGTCAACCAATCAAACCGACTGAATTAGGTAAAATTGTCCAGAAATTTTTATTTATTATTAAAAATACATGTTTTGAACCAAATCAAGGAGAACTGGTTCAGCTTACGATTTTCTAATTCCAAGAGTCATTATACTCTGACCGAATCAACATTTATTTATTTTTGTTACACATGTCTTTCTTCCTTAGATAGCTAAACTTGCTCAACGGCGTCCAAAGCACATCCCCGATAAGGGCAGTTTTTCTTACTGGCGACTATACATGTTCTTACACATATTAGCACTTAGGCCAGTGTAAATGATCAGACAAGTACCAAGAGCTTTCGGTAGATTTGAAATGTTACAAAGCATGTTCGGAGTAACATAAATGTGCATTAAGGAACAGTGTTAAAAATTAATACATATTGTGTAAAAACTAGAAAAATCTAAAAAACATGAGTGTATATGTCTCAAGTTCAATTTTTCCCTCGCTGAAGTAGACAGAACCATCAACTGATGCATGGATATGTGGATGAATTCAACGCATAGGTTTTTGGGAACAAAGATTTATGCTGGAAGGTGGGCTTTTTTATTTTAAATAGAAGCCCAATATGAGTAGAATTTATTGGGCTGCATGTGGAATATTGTGGTTCTTAAAATTTTGAATCCAAACAGTTTTGGTAGGCTACCCAGCCCCATACCCAAATCTAGGTCATTGCGGGATAATTCTTATTCTAACCAAGTAGAGAACGAAGGTGGCAACGCAAACAGGATCACCAGAAGAAAAAGGGCGGCCTCTCTTCTGATGTTGCTACTGCTTCTCATTCATAAAGCTTCAGTTCTTATGTTACCTTCTGTATAACCAACTTAGTTGTGCGTATGCAACACATTGACACAAAAATGTCGAAAAAAAATTATTGTGTGTATTTGATACAACATGCGGCATGATAATTATGTGTTGTATCAAAATTATCTGACTAGAACATATGTATAACATTAATATCTAAACTTTAAATTGTGAAGTCAAACGCAATACGTGGTATAATTTATATTGAAGGCACGTCTATCAAATATAACGCAATAATTATTTATAGGATTTATGATCTAGTGGTTAAAATTGATCCAATAATTCATAAGGAGAGAAAAAAAAAAAAAAAACTCATGGGCAGTCGCTAATAATTCCATGTATGGTAAGGAGATTAATATATACATATAGGTTTAGAAGATTAGGGTCTCAACAATTTGATTAATTTGCCAAATTTTCTCCATCCTGACAACCAAACCGTGTCTTTTGGAAACTTTTTTAGTTGTGATGATCCTTTGAAATGCTATGCAGCTATACAGTTTGGCCAATTATATATTATTAGTCTTCAAATGAAAAACAAAAACCACCACATTACTCAAAAATGGGTCATGGGTCAACGTATTTCAGCTAAGTCTACTACTATGATTTAACATTTCCCAAGTAATTGGGTTTAGACAGCTAATAAGTTAATTAAGTATATAAAGTTGTAGTTTTCTGGCAATGTATGTTGAACAAACAACAAATACACCATTATAGTCAGCCTTGTAATTAAACGCGTAGCAATTTTTCGACAAGTTTATTTAGAAAACTGACCAAGTTGGATTATATATATACACTTTTGTAATATTATTAAGCATCAAAGTGGATCCTAATCAACCAATAATCTTAATGATTAAGGATTTTTCTTGTTTTATTTTTTAGAAGGCCCCACCTATTAATTTGACTGATGAAAACCAGTTTGCTTAATACTAGCTCAAAGATGCTTTAAAGGCATAAAAGAGACAAAATTATGGTTGAGTGTGAAAAGGATGGATCATATCACTTAGAATGAATTAATGCAAGAAATGTCATTTTCTTCCTTAATGGGGTAGGTCCGGGAACCCATTTCCCAATGAATGTGGGGGTGAGGAATCCCTTATATAAATTATTGCGGGTATGAAGGCGGGGATGGGGATGGAAATGGCATACCCACCACCTATTCGACCCATTGACATTCTTAATTATCGGCCCGTATTTCAAATGTAACTCTAAATAGGGAATTATTCATTAATTGGTAATTACCCAAAATCAAGGATAAATCCTAAATTGCTTAGTGGCAAAGGCAGAGTAGTTGGGTAAATGATCTTGATTGATCTGATTTGATCCTAGCGTACGTCGTGCCATAATTAATTTTGGAATTATGAGCTAGGGCAAAGGTTATATAAGAGGGCAATTGTTCACTGGATCATACGCACAACTTTTTAACGATAAACTCAATACAACCCTAAACCCTTCTTCAAGGCATACAGGTTTTTCAAGGAACTCAAAGCTCTTGCTTCTTTTCCTAGCTTGCTCTCTCAGGTTCTGAGCCTCCTGTGGCCAAGATACTTGGGATTTGATAATAGCTCTGCCAGTTCTAACACTGATATCGATGAGTTGCTGTCCCTAGTTGTTCTGACCCTTTCAACACTGTTGTCATACATTCCGAAGTTGTTCTAGTGACTTAGAGGCTTTTAAGGTGATAACAGTCCTAGTTCCAGATAGATCTCTTAGAAAATCTGTTTCATAAGAGAACCATAAAAAGAAAATTCTATACCTGTATAATGCATACGTTATTTTATTTATGTACAGTATATAGATATAATAGTACATCTTTGAAATAAATAAATAAAAAGGGTTTTATTCTTGTAAGTTGATCTTATAACATAACATGCATCTCAATCTTTGAAAGAAAATATTAGATTACAATGTAGTGTGACCACCCAGCAGACAACCGCTCAATTTGGGAGGATTGTTCATGGAGAGAAGACCCTTTTGATTTGGAAATTAAGATTTATAGCAACGTAGATTGTTGTTCATTTATATATATGGTGGCCTGAATTGGTTGGTGCTCTCTCTCTCTCTCTCTGTGATCTTTGAGAACACAATATATATTAATACTGGTCTTTCTGAGAATCTTAGCTCATGAAAGAAAGACTATTTAAGATTATGCAAATTGTAGGGTGCTAAGATGAGAAAACATTCTTTGTTAATTGCTTAAGAACCTGGAGGAAATTAATCCATGTTTATAATTATTAATGATTGTTTCCCAAGTTATGTGAGTCATAATAATCTATGTGCATTTGGGTGTAAACTAATAAAATATACTATCGCCACCCACCAAGCTAGCAAACTGGAACATTAATGGAGTTCAATATTGGAGCAAGATTGAGGTGGCCACTGGACAATGCACAATCACGCAATACGCATGTTAAGCTTAGGACCCACCAAGTTTTGGCCTAATGGAAGATTTTATGGTCAGCAGTCAATGGTGGAATGATCTTAATAACCAACCATTATCGTTTTTAATCACTTTCAATGAGGATCCATCTGGATGTAATTTATATATATATATATATAGCTATTCTCTTATTTAGATGTGCACACATTATTATTGTGCAAATGTTATTGTAAACATAAAGGAAAACAGAGAATGATAGTAGAAAATATATAGCGTCTACACAATAATAACTTTCGGATGTCCGCACACACAACCAAAATATTATGGAGGTTCGAATTTGAGACTTCTTGTGTGCGAGTCAAGGTCATTTTCCATTGAGTTAGACCCAATTAATATATTATATATGTTTTTTTAAAAATACATGAAAGAGTCGTCAAGTAAAACAAGAACATATACAAGTCTTCTTCTCACCAAAAAATAAAAGAAAAAAGGAAAATAGTAATAATAAAAAAAGAAAAACATGTACAATTCTTAAACCCACATATATTCCAAATGACCTAATTAATATATGTCCTGCACTGTACACAAGGCGTAATTAGCAAAACTCGAGTTGGCAAGCATTTGACTGGCATTGTCAAACCTTCCGCAGCCCACAAACAGTTGTTACCTAAACCCTTTTGATAATAAAACAAGGATTGGGTAGGTTTTTAATTAGCATACAGATATATATGATCGATCTTAATTAAGGGATTAGTTAATGTTTACTGCTTCAAATACATAATTAGTTTTACAGTTTGGTGTTTAGAATTGGAATTGCATTGGATAACTCATTAAATTTAAGGCACGTAAGAAATGAAGAAATTATGTCCAAGTTGAAGGTAGAATGAATTACTTATGACGAAAACTTATCTCATCTAGTCCTCATAAAATAGTAGGATATCAACACTTTATAACTTATCTCTTCTAATCCACTCAAAATAAAAAATCTTCCACCTCTTCCTTGAGTTCCTCCTTCAACATACCTTAAATTAATGTAGTGAGTTTTCCAATCCAATCCAATCACCATAGGCACCAAACGAGCCCTTAATGACGCACATCTTCCAAGTTTAAATCCTACGGCTATAGTTGTCAAATGAAAAAGAAATGCAAGTTTCAATTATCATCTGGTAGTCCTATTGCAAAAGGGTAAGTGTGGGATAAGCGTTTCAAGTTTGAACTCTCATGAATAAACACATGATTGTTAACTCGATAAGGGAAATGTGGTTATGTTTTCTCCAATCATTATTTAGAAAAATATACATTTTAATTAAATGATCAACCTGGATACTCTGCTGAATTGGATCCACTAAGGAAGGATGAGAGATCTTGTTGTCGATATGTCTACGTTTAACTTCCGTGAACTTGGTGTACATGTTAGATCGATATGTTGAGAGAAGACAGTTGGATTTAAGTCTAAAAATGTCGGGACTTTAATTTTCTTTAGGACTGCCCCCGCCATTGACAATTCCTTCCGCATCCGATGTTTATGTTTAATAATTTGGCCAACTAATCTGTTGGACCCAGATTTTTTTTACACCTAGCTAGGCACCTGAGTTCTGAGCATATATAAACACTGTTGTTAACTAAGCAATATATATAGATATTTTTTTCTATGCGGACGTCCGAACGTTATTATCGTGTGGACATTATGTATTTTTTATTATCTCTCTCTATTTTCCTCTTTATTTATAACGGCATCTGTATGGTAATAACGTGCGCACATCCGAATGGGAGAGAATAACTTCTCAAATAATTTTATTTGAGAGACACCCGTTAAGGTCCCTTACGAAATTTTTTAAAACGATCCAAACTATTTATTTTTCACATCTTCATTTAGAGATCATCCTTGTAAAAATTCATGCAAATTAAAAATTATTAAGGTATCTAATTGAGACAAAAAAAAAATCAATGAACACGGTGCTTTAAGAAAGTACTTAAATTTCAATAATTTAAATGAGTGGTCAAATGATATCGGATTTAAGTGATTTTTTGTATAGATAATATTTGAATGAATGAATATATACAAAATAGACGGCTTGAATTAGTGAAATACAATGCAAAATTGACCCTACAAAAATATTTATTAAATAAACTTATTTAAAAAATTCCTCAACAAAAACTTTATAATTTTTCAATTTGTTGCCACAAGTGGGGGATTTGATTATCTTAAATCAACACCATGCATTCTATTTCAGTTCAAGGGCTTCAACAACTAAATCTTTGCCCACAATCTTTTATATTCCTTAACCTAGCTAGCTAGCTCTAGCTAGGACATGTATATCACTCAAATGTCAAGCCCACAATTCAAAATCTATATGTTATTTCTGTCTTTCACTAGTAGGATTATATTAAACAATACCCATATCTCAAATTATTGACCATTATATATTTATATAATTACCAATGGAGTAAACTTTGCAGACTAAAAACGCATCTCATACAATGCATCAGTCAATTTCCTGCATGAGAAATGAGTGGTTTGGAAAGAATGGTAATCGTTTTCAAGTAATTTTCAAGAAGCAATCTGACAAAATAAAATGTCACATGTAATAAAAACTCGATCAATTCAATATCCGAGTTGACAGCGATAGAGAAATTATGATCGTATAAACCCAAATTTTGGCACACAGAATTTGTTCTTCTGTCTGTGGGCTCAATTCTTTTCCTTCAACTTCTAGATAGGTTTTGTTAATCTTTCATGAGTTGATCCTTAAAATTCCATGGCTTTTGTTCCTACAAGCATTCTCTTTTGAGTATCGAAAAGTTCACGGTAGCGTCATATATATATTTTTCTGATATTTTCATGGAAATTGTTTGATCTTACCATATTTGCATATTTTCTACTGATCATATTATTTTATATTAGCACTGTGCATGCTTTATTTTTGTATTCAATCATACCAACCGCATCTAACAAAGAAGGGAGGAAACTGAATATTATAGATAAAGACGACATTATTGCTGTAAATTTAACAGCTCTTCATGACTTCATTTTGTTTATTTAATTTCACATTTCTGAACTTTTGAAATCAACAAACGATTATGCACATGATTCTACCAAATTCGAAGTTGAAGCATTTTTTTCTCTTCAGATTGATCTGGTGGCAAAACTAAAATTGCATAAAGTTTTGTTTTTGTTTGTTTGCTAAGAAAATTTGCAGAAAAAGTTTTTTTCTTTTTCTTGCCAGGGCACTGAAAAGGTCTTTAACCAGTGTTCAATTTTACCCCAATATTACTCTATCTTTTCCTTGAGTGGTGTGAAATTCGCTAACTTTTACTACACCAGGGTCAATAATTTTTACTAGGTGACAAACAAGAATGTTAACATGTGTTTTGAAACCTAGGTATACTTTTAAAGTCGATCGCAGTTGTGGTGGGTCATAAGGGTCGTGTAAAATAAACTGCCTTTTTATCTACTTAAATACTTTTCTAACCAACCAAAAAAAAGTTGGAAAAAGAAAACAAAAGAGGAGGCATAAGAGAATGTCACTATAAATTAAAACTAGGGCTGCGAGAAACGAACTTTACACACAAGCAAATGAAGAATGAACATATGGGAGGGCTTAGAAGCATCACTAATGGTTTTCTTTTTCCTTTTGTTTTTTTTGGGTTATGACTTCAGATGAGGCCATCGAATTAAATTGCATGTAACTTAACATTACATAAGCGGAGAGAGAGAGAGAGAGAGAGAGAGAGAATGGACACGTCTTTTGATGATGAAGAGTGAATCTGTGAAGGATCTTTAAAAACATGAATATGTGTGGTGGGGTTGCCATGCATCTAGTTTTCTTGCCAGGAAAGGACTCGTGAGGGACTGACTGGCTCCTTTTGATATGGATTTGCTATCCATGGACGTACACACAATTTTATAGGGCCAACCAATATCTATTAGAAGCTTTATTTTGCAGTGCAGCAACTTTTGCAATGTTATAACAATGATGGTAATAATGTTTTGAAAGCAAAATAATGATAAAAATCTGATTGGTTGAGATCGAATGTAGATATATCAAATACCGGAAATTGAAAATTGGTATACAGTACCAAACAATCATTTCACCAATAATAATAGATGTAATGATTGACCGATACTGAATATCAATCTACAATAACTGATGCATTATCAATGTTAATTTTGTTGGTCGTATGAGAAAACACTAATAAAATATTATCATGCTACAACCAAATATCAACAATGTGTTAAGTATTGCAAATATATTGGTAGCCCATACCAAACACTCTTTTCCCTTGTAACATCAATAACACTAGTCTCTCACTTTCACATGGGTCTATATGTAATTGTAAAAGTTTGTAACTCACATATACTAGCTAGTACACTCTTTTCCCTAATAACATCAATAATTTTAGTCTCTCATTTCCACACGATTTCCTCACTTTAACACCCACATATATATAATTGTAAAAGTTTGTATTAACGTGCTACTACCTATATATACAAATTCTCTTTATGTTGATGGTTGGAAGTTATTATCGTGCAAACACTATATATTTTCTACTTTTTTTTTCTATTTTTTTATAAAAATATTTATAATAACATCCACATAATAATATCATACCAACATCCGAATAAGAAAAGAAATATACATACAGCCATACACATGAACACAAGGAAGCAGCTTCTGTCTCAAAAAGGCAAAAAATGACGACTTACTACTCTTCTGTAGGAAAAGGCTTTATGCAGTAGCTAACACTGTAGAGCTTTGGTCTCTGTTCCTTTGGACCCCTACCCATTAACAAACAAGCCATAAAATGACAAACTTAGATTCATAGAGAGAGAGAGAGAGAGAGTCAAAAGTGGTTTTTGGAGACGCCTCAAAACCCCCTCACCATATTGTGGGCTGTCAAAAGCTGTATTATTGCATTCTGTGTGTGCATGCATTATGCATATGACTTAAGAGAGAGACTGAGAGAGATGAAACAGCTTTTCTGAAACCGCTTAGTGTCGGGGTGGTAGGGAGAAGAAGCCGCGGTTTTCTCTCACACCATCCAATAGGGACACAAAAATTTGATAACTTTGGTGCCCTGTACCTCTCGTGGTCGCCCTAGTCTTGTCATTTATAGTTTGATTAGCTTATAATTTGATCTCTAGTTGTTGTTAATTAATCTCTCAAATCTTTCCTTCTATTCCCTTCCCTTGATTTTTAACTTTTTTTTAATTTTATTTGTCCAATACGCATCCAAAGTTTTTCGATATCTAATGACAACAACTAATACATACAATTAGATATTCTTCTAGATGGCGTCAAGTGATTAGAACAGCCTGTAAAACTACAACAAGTCCATCCTTATCAAATCTTTACTGTTGCAAAGGTAGTGTTTCTTTCTTTCTTCTTCTTTGGAATATTTCAACTGATTTTCTTGAAGACTTGAAGGTGATTAAATTAATATCTTCTCTTTAAGTAAGGAAAAAGTTGTCCTTCGAAAAAAATATAATGTTTTGGTGATAGATATTACGTATATTAGATAATTATATTTTTGTGTTACCTGATACGAGATAAGTGATGTGTACATATCATCATAAGGATTTTATCTCCGTAGACGTTATTTTTGTATACTCTTCTCCAAATTGGAAAAAAGAAAATTGTTTTATTTTAAACATGAATCAAAGAACTATAGCACAACTGATCAAGCTACATCCCATAAGTTTAAATATAATCAAGAACAAAGAAGTTGTGTAGCGAAACAAAACAAATATATCTAGCCAGATGAGATCGATGGGTAAACTAAATTAGAACATTATGAATCATGTGCTATAAAATATGGACCATCCAAAGTTCAGAAAGACTGACAAGAATTTACACATGTAAGGTTGCATCAAAACGTACAGTCTAACAGATATAATTTTCCTCTTTCCCAGATTGCATGGTCCGTCCTTACTCTTGTTTTATTATGGGAAAGAAACAGCTGAGTTTTGCCCGCAAAGTATTTGAAGTTAATTGTCGACTTTTAAGTCAAAATATTCTCGTTTAGTTCTGGATGAGAAAAAAAAAAAAAAAAGTGGAAGATTTAGGGAGGTTTATCTTCATTACTAATTTATCCACAAAAACAAAAACAAAGATGATTGGGTTTATTATTTTAGATATAAAAATAGCTTATTTCATGCCTGATTTCAAGGAGAAAGACTTTCATGAAACGAGATATATCACTATTTTGTCATCAATAACCTTATGACATACGTAATAACACTTTCACATACAATAGCATAATTGACTAGAGATAGCACTGCTGCTATAGCTTTTGCAACTAAGTTTTTTGAGAGCTCCCATGAATATAATAATGTTTAGTACAAACCCTAGTTGTTTGCTTTTGAAGATAAAAGGCCCGACCCGACCAAAATATATACAAGGTACACATATTATTGAACAAACAAACCGTACACGAGTTATCATAAAACAAAAAACAAATTAGTTAATTAATAATTAGCATAAATAAGACAAATTAGCTAGATCTGAATTCTAATGCATGTGTTGGGGTGAGTGAATAGTCAGCTCTTGTTGGGTTGGTATTTGGGTCGGTTTTTAAAAGCCGCACGTCAAATTTGTTGGTTTTGCCCGAAAATCAACCAATGCACACGGACCATAAAGTATATTCTCGCGATTTCTAAGGAGCTGCCATGCACATGACACGTGGGAACCTGCTCAGATGCCATCTATCACTAACTAGATTACCACGTGTTTAGGTAACTTGCTTATGCTTATGCGGCGCTTGCATGTGGGAACTTACTCTAATGTATGAGGATGAGGATTAAACTTCGGTGAAGGGGATGGGTACATTAATTTGGCCAATTAACTTAATTTATATCTATTTCTTTACAAAATTCATAATGGGTAAAAAATTCCAGCTTAGTTCCTATAACAATTTAATGCTTTTGGGTTCACTAGTTTTCCAACGTAATGTGTAGAGGTCGTGAATCGAAATCTCTAACTTCCTTATTAATTTTTTAATTTAGGTTACACACACTTGTTTATATATAGTATTTTGTAAGATTTCACATCAACCAACGGAAAGGGGGTAATGTGCCTTATATGTGCACACCTGCGTCCATCTAGCACGAGGCCTTTTGGGAGCTCACTGACTTCGGAGTCATAGGAACTCCGAAGTTAAGCGAGTTTGGGGCTAGAGCAATCCCAAGATGGGTGACCCACTGGGAAGTTGCTCGTGAGCTCCTAGAAACAAAACCGTGAGGGCAGAGAAGGGGGCCCAAAGAGGACAATATCGTGCTACGGCGGAGCCGATCCCGGGATGTGACAATTTGGTATCAGAGTCACTCTGCCGTGTGGTGCGAGTGTGCCGACGAGGACGTCGGGCCCTTAAGGGGGGTGGATTGTAAGATCCCACATCAACCAACGGAAAGGGGGTGATGTGCCTTATATGTGCACATCCGCATCCATCTAGCACGAGGCCTTTTGGGAGCTCACTGGCTTCGGAGTCGTAGGAACTCCGAAGTTAAGTGAGTTGGGGGCCAGAACAATCCCAGGATAGGTGACCCACTGGGAAGTTGCTCGTGAGCTCCCAGAAACAAAACCGTGAGGGGGGCCCAAAGCGGACAATATCGTACTACGGTGGAGCCGATCCCGGGATGTGACATATTTCTATTTATGTACATAATTTGGCGACGTAAGAAGAGAAGTATTAACTTATTATTATACGTTAATTTTCACTCACGTTTTAGTATCTTAAACTTTTGAGATTTAGCGCTTGTTTAATGGTTGAAATTGTTTGAAATTGTGTGAATCAAATACAACTATCTCATATATGATAAGGGACCGTCCAATCTTAAAAATAAATTTACTATGATCTTTTGAGATAAAATCACACTTAAAAACGCCCAATGCTGTTGAATTTTACAACATTTATCATTAAGAGTGAAACTTCCATTATTACCCTTGATCAGTTGCCCTTACACAGTAATTTATTTTCATCATTTTACTTTTGACCATTTTAATCCAATTATATAATAGAAGAACCCAGTATCAGAATTTCGCAAACATGGAGAGCAAAAACGTAGATTAAAGCATAAATTGCCTTTCACCATGATGAAAATGGTTCATAATTTCTAACAAGTTCCATCATTTGTTGCATGTTTCATCATTTGGTACATAGAATAGCCGCGAGGCTGCTTAGAAAATTGAATTCAAGAGAGTCAACACTACCACACACACATTAAAAAAAAACCTCTTTCTCTATTGTCCTTTTCTATTACAAACAAACCGTGTCCACCTGAATATTTTTATATATAATCCAGAGGGTTCCAAAGATAATTACGTCCCATTTTTTCTTCTTAATTTCATAACTAATCATAATTAATGCACCAGGTGCATAATCACTAGGAAAATAGGTAGCCTAGGCTCCTCCCCACGTGTCTAGAATTGATCTTTTCAATTGCTTGTTTTGTTTCATGAATAGCATGTGACTGAGGTTCCTAATAGCTTTTTGGGTTCATATATAATCACTTCATTAAGAGACCAAAATGGTCTGATTAGATAGAGAGCTGGTTTAATCAACTTTCTTTTTTCCAAACATAATTAGTTTAGGAACACTGGTACAAGAATTTGTCTGCCCTTGGTAAAGAAACCAGAATAAATTCTAGTTGCTAGCTAGCTAGCTAGCTCTCATTTCCATACAACTCAGCCGTGGGCGGGTTCAACTAGATTTATAGGCTTATCCCTTGTTTATATAACTAATTCCTTTCAAAATACTTAGACGGTTCACACACATTTTACGGATATTATGATTCGAATTCAGGATCTTACCTTATGGAATAAATACTCCAAACTATTACACTAATGCGTTCTTTGCACGCTATATATTTTTATAATGCCATAAAAACAACAAGATCAAGATGTACCCCTGCATGGCCTACTCTACGCAGTACTAGCTATATGCAAAATTACTAGCACTCCACTGAGAAATAGCCACACATGGTTTGGATTAAACATGGTAATGAGCTAGAGCTTAATCTAAATTTTCATCGTCGCGTTATCATTTGTCTGAATGTGTTATTTAGATTCACAATTCGATAATATAAAATTATGTCCCACATCATAAGTCCGCCAAGAAATGATGGACAACTCTTATGTATAATGCATGAAAATCATGTTAGCTATAAAGACTAGTTTCCTTATTAAATAAGGAAGGATTCTATTACCGGATTGAGTGCCTTACAACATAAAATATTTAGATTGTGAATTTAGACAAATAATTTGATTGATTTTCATTGTAACGTGTTAAACTCTGAATTTAGATCATTGAATCGATTGATGGAGTAGTTATCCTTTTGCGGCCGTGTTTTTTTACACAAGACGTGTTGTGGCAACAATCCATCATTATTATTAGACTTTAGACATAGAAACAAAATCTCAAAAAAGCTGCGAAGTCAAACCTCTACCACCGCCATTTTGGATGGGGCTGTATGTCGCCACCTTCAAATCATAGTTTTTATTCAGATTCCCAGATTACCTACCAGGAAATTTGCTAATACAAACAAAGGGTCATAATAGTAACAACAATGAAAATGCACACCAACACTTTGTCCTCTTTGGTAATTCAACGACGCCCACGCTCCGAAGAAAAAAAAAAAACAAACAAACAAACAAAAACCAACCTAAAAGCCCTACATGCACAAAAAATGCCTCATATGTCGACTGCCAAATAATGCATTGATCGTATAAGCCAAAACAGCCACACAAATAAATAACTATATATAGCTCCCAAGGAAGGCTATGTATATTATTATTCATGAAATACTAAAAAAAACCCCACAAAGATAATGCCAAAATGAGTCTTTAGGTTAATACAAAAGGTATTTACGATTTAATTACATTTGTATTCTAATAGTACCGATGACTACCCAAGAAAAAAAAATTCATTGAAGAATTTCTATGTTTGATGACATGCATTGTTCAGTTGAAATATGTCATGTGTTATAAATTTCAAATTTTAACTAAATAGTATTGAACACCTAACTTGAAAATGTCAAAAAAGTACCTAGGTGAGGCAAGAAGGCAAAAACCTTAACATTATTCCTAATCCTAAAACTAAAATAGGAAGAGAATGGGCATGTGGGAAGTGCTTCTAGAAGGGGTATGTGGGAAGTGCTTCTAAAATGGTCATATGGCAACTAAAAGTGCTTCTTATATCGTTTGGCAGAAAATTTAGAAGAGTTTATGAATCATGGAAGCGATTTTTGAAGAAGCACTTGCTATGTCCTTTTGTAGAAAGCACTCTTCAATGCTTTTTTTTTTTTTTTAAAAAAAAAGAAGATTTTTTAATAATAAAAATGCAAAATATTTATAATAAAAACACTTTTATTAAAAGATGTAATTCATAGAGAAACAATCCCAAACGAAATAGATTCTTAAAACTAAAGTAGATGAATAATTCTAAGTTAGTAATAGGAACATAAAGAAAAGAAAACGAGGCCCACCAACTCATTTGAAATTGTGAGCTCAGCCAAATTTTGGAGGCATTGATGCGTGGGACCCAATTCAGCCATTTTTCTCACAAAGAGAGAAGAGAGAGAGAAGAGAGAGAGAGAGAGGGTGGTGGATGTTCATGCCCAATTAGTATCAGTGAGCTCAAGCATACAAGGAACCTGACAGAGTCTTTGATGCTAACCCCAACCTTTACGGTTCAGACAGAAAGTGTGGGTCAAAATTTTCCTAGCATAGCATTTAAATATTTTGTTTGTTTGTTTGATTGCAGAGATTTCGGTGAAAAAGACTTTAAATCTCTCCCCTTCCATAGCTAATAATTTTCAGTCCAAGGCAGTTTTTATCAAGTGCCGAAACAATTGAGTTAAAAAATGACACGTGTCTAAATAATTTTTTATTTTTTAAATGACGTATTATATCTTAATTGTGTTGTTTTTTCACTCAACACCGCGGCATGACACAAACCCTATTCAAGTTTTTCTCTACCCTATAGGCATAAGCAAGAGCATGAACAAGATGAGAGAGAGAGAGAGAGAGAGGAAAAGGTAGATTCCATAATAATCTTAGGCTTCAGACAAAAATAAAATAAAATAAAAGAATAAATCTTAGGCATTAGGGTCCTAATAAAGAAACATAATGTACACTGTAATGTATTATAATAATGGAAGTAGCCTTTTCTGCTTGCTCCTATATAAATGTTCCACTTGGTGCATCTTCTTGTTATCAGGGCACTTACCAAATTAGCAGCATAAACATTCCCAAGAGAAATAGAGAGAGAAAAAAAAGAAGAAAGAAATGGAGCTCAGTGAGCATAGTTTCTTAGAGGAGCTTTTAGCTCTAAGAAGAGACAGTACATGGGAAACCATTCCAACAGAAATGAATGAGTTCTTGTCCAGTAGTGGCAGTTGGGGTAATTTTGGTTACCTTGATCAAAACCCTCCAACTTTCTTCCCAAACTCTTCTTGCACCCAAGAATTCTCACCTCCATTTGAGCCAAACTTAAGCAACTGCTACAACAACAACAACAGCACCTTCAATGAAGTCTACTATCCCTTAGGCTTTGGTGCTGGTGAAGATGGCCTCTCAGCTCAACAGCAGCTCACTGACTCATCCTACAACACACTCGATACGCCGCCGTTTCCGGTCCAAGAAGACAATCCATGGTCCATGCTTGAAGAAGAAGAGTTGGGTTTGCTTGGGGATGAAATACACAACTTGGAGACCCAAGCTGAAGCAGCCTGCAAAATGGAGCCAATTCAGTCCCCTGATCAAGTCCCAGTTTTCAACATGGGGATGTGCGAGGAGAGAAATAACAGAGGTAATAGCAAGAAGTTGCAGGGACAGCCTTCAAAGAATCTAATGGCTGAGAGAAGAAGAAGAAAGAGATTAAACGACCGCCTTTCGATGCTAAGATCAATTGTGCCCAAGATAAGTAAGGTAATTAAATCACTCTTCTGCCCAAATTTGCAGAATGCATGTATGTACAATATGATTAGTGTTGAGTATGAAGGCTAATTTGGTCAATTTGGTAGATGGACAGAACATCTATACTTGGAGACACCATAGATTACATGAAGGAGCTCCTGGAGAGAATCAACAATTTGCAACAAGAAATTGAAACAGATGCAGATCAGTTAAATGTGATGAGCCTTTTCAAGGATGTGAAACCAAATGAAATGTTAGTGAGAAACTCACCAAAGGTATGTACTCTGCTTCAACCACTTCACTTTTAGACCCTCAAATAAAAGCTCGAATTAAAAATAATTATATATATAAAAAACCCCAAAAATCTGAATTGAACATTAATTTCTGTTTGATTTGTTTGCAGTTTGATGTGCAAAGGAGGAATGTGGACACCAGAATTGACATTTGCTGTGCAGGAAAGCCAGGGCTGTTATTATCTACTGTGTCTACCTTGGAAGCATTAGGTCTTGAGATTCAACAGTGTGTTATTAGTTGCTTCAATGATTTTGCAATGCAAGCTTCTTGCTCAGAGGTATGCAATTGGCTTTTTTGCTTTCAGATGCCCACAATGGCATTGGGTTTTTTGGCTTTCCACCAACATATATAATCTCTTTGTTTAGTTGGAGAAGTGTTGAATTAATGTTCTCTTGTGTTCATTGATGTCATGGAAACAGGATTTTGATCAGAGAACAACAGTAACTTCTGAAGACATAAAGCAAGCACTGTTTAGAAATGCAGGATATGGAGGAAGATGTTTGTAATTGCAAGAACAAATGGGATAAGGGAAAGTAAGATGAACTCTGTGATAAAGTTTTTGAGGAGATGGCTTCTTTTTTCTTTTTCTTTTCTTTCCCAAATCTTGGATTTTCAATGAGGGTTGCAATTGAGAAGTTGTAATTGTCTTTATTTAATCAATAATTTTCATGGAGTACAGTTTTCTTCAGTAGGAGATGTGAATTTATGTACAATGTATTTTGTATTCCTACTACACTCCCAAGAGGAGGAAAAGAGTGTCCTTTACATTTAAATTTAAGTGCTCAAGATTTCTTTTGCATACATGGGCTTAGCTAAATTTGCTAAAGCGTATGTGTTCCTATGCTGCACTCGAGTTCGAATCCCCTTCCCCGTAGTTGAGATTAAATTTAATGTACAATATCACTTATACAAAAAAATAAAATAAAAATTTAAGTGCCCAAGAAGAATACTCAAACTAGAAGAGCCATGTTGAAGTGAATTGACACAACCAACTTCCCTTTGGTGATGTTGGTTGTTGATTGATTACAAATAAAATTAGATAGGGAAAAGGATTGATGCTGTAAAAGAAAAGCTTTCTATGGATGTAGTTGCCTGCCAGCTGAACCTCATGTCGTTATATTTTGCATATAAAGAGCGGATGTAGACAAATTATTCTTATTGTTTAATTTTCTTTGGCCTTTTCTTTTCGTTGCATTGGGAAAGAAGGGCTAGGAAGAAATAGACTTTTGCCTCCCATCTGCGACCAATTAAAGGTTCAATTCAAGTTTTCACAGCCACTAACTATTGCAGAAGTTTTCTTATCTTTAACATGCACAGACATTTTACAAAGAAAGCACAACCACATAACGAGCACAGAAATTCATGGTAAACAAAATGAAAATATAGATTTTGACCTGTAATAAGTAGTGTATATATAATTATTTTTGTTTCTATATCAGTGCCCAGATTTATATTGTGGACTAGATAGTACCAAAAGCAAGTTTGCTATGTGTATTTTTCCAAAAACAGAGCCTGATTTTTTCATCCATATATCTCAAAAACATAGCAAATTTTCTAAGTTCAAGATTCAAAAGTCACCTTTTACAAATTTGCTTGTTGAGACTTGTTTTTATTAATTTTGTAAAAAAATTTAATTAATTACAAGCTTTCTAAGAAAATAGCCTAGGCCACATGCTCAATCCCTTCCTCACAATGTCCGTGACTATATAGTCCAACACCAAATTCATTTTCATTGGCAGAAATAAAATGCAAATTATGTGATATGACTAGTTTAAAGACATAGTGACTATATAGATATGAGAACAAGTATGTCTTAGTGTCAATTAAATGCTTTCTTCCATGTACGGGATAATATGTGATATCCAATGCTACTTAATTAAGGTATTGGAGGATACTAAAAGATTAGTAGCACATTCCAGAAAAAATAGAAGCGGTTAGTATCTAAAATAGAAAATGTTTTTAGTAATTTCTTTATGATTGGTCTGTATCCTTTTGAGCGTTGAGCGTTGGCAGTGTCAGTGATCTCGCTAATAGTGCGATCCCATATGCGTGAGACAAGCTTGGTAAGCAAGATCATTATGAATAAGTCCAAGAATGTCGTAACAAAATTTTTGCAAGTCTTGAATCGACCAAATTACCATATTCTCGTTATTCGGAAATCAACTTCGGAGGAAGCCTGCTTAACGAAATACATCAGTGAAATCGATGTAGTGCACTAATCTTCTAGGCCTGTACACACATATGTTACCTAATGAATGAAGTCCAATTCTTGTGCAGAGACTGGCTCGTCCAAATCCTCGACCACCCTGATGTGATGCATCTTCATATGCTTTGTCAAGAAATTTTTGAATCTAGCCCATAATTGCCTCTTCAAATCAAAAGTGTACTTATGAACCAATTTAAGATTCTTGTTTTAGGGCTTCTTCAGATTTGTATTGTCTCCTAATCATCCAGTATAGAATTTTGCTTATTTCTAAACACATGTACATAAATTTTATAAAGAAATCACAAGCACATAATGAGCACAAAATTTCATGGTAAACCAAATGAAAATATAAGATTTTGAAATATCTATAGCTTCAATTGAAGGATTCTTCAAATAATAAGTTTATTTTTATTTGAGGGACACTTTTGTAGGGCCCACCACACATTGTAATTCAATGATCCGAACAATCTAGTTTTTAGATATTTCCTCAAAGATCATCCCTGCAAAAAATCACTTGAATCTAAAACCATTTGACCACTAAATTCAATAGTTGTTATTATAGTATTTTCTTGAAAAACTGTATTCGATTATTTTGTTGATCCCAAATAGATGCTTTAATCAATTTCAATTTGCATGATTTTGTAAGGATGATTTATGAATGGGAACTTGAAAAATAGGCGGCGTGAATCGATGAAAAAAAAAACATAAAGGGTATCCCACAAATAAAAATATTTTAAGAATCCCTCAATAGAATATATAGCTTGTAGACTAGGTAGTACCAAAAGCAAGTATACTATCAGTGCCCGCATTTTTCATTCATATATCTCAAAATAAGAGCAAGTTTACTAAGTTCAAGATTCAAGAGTCACCTTCTACAATAGGTTAACAACCAAAACCTTCAATACAACCATTAATTTTTGCTCACGGAATTGGCTTGAAAGATCTTCAGCTAAACGTAGTTCACACTGGCAGAAATGCCTACTACAGTTCTTCCCAATCTACTAGTAATTGATAGATTTGGCAGCCTTGTTTCCAAGTTCCCAAATGCAAACTAAAATCATAAATTCATGGCCTTAATGGTACCCTCGAGGGGAAACAATATTAACCACACCTACACGTTGTTTTCTGTGAAGACCACAGATGGTAGGGCTTTGAAACTTCCATCTGTAGGGTCTGTTTCCTCTAAAGCCCAGATGACACTTCAATATGTATGCCTCTTGGTGCAAGTTGACAGTTTATATGGATAGAAGGTTCAAACATTTGAAAGTACATTGTTCAATGATGCCAAAATTCAAGTAGCAATTAGAGATTTATATGGATATTAATGATGTATGGCTGTGAAGATCTGAGAAAAATTCAACCAATTTTGCCAGGGAATATCCATAGTTCAACAGTCCACGAAAAACTTATCTTACACTAGTTTAAGGGTGTTGGTTTTGGTATTGGTGTTGGTGGCTCGATACAAGTCATGATGTGTAAGTTGCACATCGGAGAATACAATAATAATCTACAGTTTAAATATAGGTGGTCCACTCTTAATTACATCGAGACAATTGTAATAAAACTCCACACCTAAAGATCCATTGAACCTAACTCAACTCAAGAATTGGACTTAGATGACTATGATAGGGACAGTATCAATCCATAATTTGGACAAATAATGAACTCCTATTGGGGCCGTTCACACAACAAAGGGAATATCCATTAGTGCCTAAAAAGCATGAAAAAAAGTAATTTGTGTAAAATTATTGTGCTGATATTTTCTTTCAATTGTTAAATCTGTCTTTTCCCACCATGCCTTATTTTTCTCCTTTACGGTATCAGAGGGAGGTTTGATTTGCATTGACATGATCTTCAACTCACTTTGCCAATTTTAAAGGGCAAGAATCTTTTGATAAGACCAAAAGAAGAGGAAGGCCCAATTATGCACCTTTATGTGCTTCAACTATAAAGCTTGCAATAAAAGGAAGGAGCTCAATCATTTCCAGAGAGTATCTAGGAAGGTGCCAAGATATTTCCCTTAATCTTTCTTTGAACGCCAGCACATAACGCTTTGTATGTCCAATAAAGGATACTACACTGATTCATCTGGAAACAAAGGCTCTAATGTAATGATGGGTACGATTTCATATGTGAGTTTTCTAAATATCGAGTACGTGATCGATTGTGAACCGTTGATTTCCTGTTATAAAACCACATATTGTTATATGCATGTTGCAGTCCAAATATGCTTTCAATTGCTTAATGCAATATGAAAGTTTCTTTGCAAAAGCAGTCCAATATATTTAGGCCCAAAAAGTACGACATAGGGCTTTTTTCAGTAGAAGTGCTAGTAGAAACTCGGTTCTATAAAATAAATTGGAGATAGTTTTTTTTCCCCCTTCTTTTGGGTTAAAAGGTGAATTGTATTAATTTCTATTTTACAGAAGCAATCACATTTTTTATGTTCACGGTAAACTTAAAAAAGATAAATTTAAAAAAGAAAAAAGAAAAAAAAGGAAGACCTGTGTGAGAACCTCTTTTGTGATTACCAAGAAAATAGCTAGACTCACTTTTATGGGGAAAAAAAAAAAGCCCAATCATGGAGAAAATGTTGAAACTCCTTTCCACCAGGAGGTAGGATATTTGCCAATTTTTCCTTCTTCCCAGAATTGTGCGAAATGACATGACTCTAACATCCACCACAGTATGGTTTTTACTTTTGTATTACTTATTTATTTACTGCTAAGGAAAAGTTAACCAAACATCCAAGAAAAAACAATCACAAAAGTTCAAATTTTATAACATAAACTAACAAAATAACGTAAAAAGTAGACACATTCAATCTAATTTTTGTTGGATAACCCCAAATAGGAACCGCACTATGTCCTGTCCATGGATTATCTATTTCACCATTATTTAACTTGTCATACTTGAAAGAAGAAACAAAAAAGTGTACCTCATCTTCATAGCTAGAAGAAATCTCACATTTATCTAATTTTTTACAAAGACGATACTAGATTTATCGTCACTGAATAAAATCTGCTCGTAGGCAAAAGTAATTTATCAGTCACTTCACTTTGTTCCAAGTGCTAAAGTGGGGTTGACATATTCCTGTATATATAAAAAAAAGAAGTAAATGTTGCTAAGTGGTAGTGCACTCCATCAAAACTTTTACAAGGGTTTCTGTAATTAGCTTTATAAGCACCTGTGCTTAACAACATGATTACAAAGCAAAAGCAATATCAAAACTGAGGACAGTTGATTTGTAATTGTGTAGCTCACAGTGTGCAAGGAAAGACCTATGAATGAGACTTGTTTTTATTAATGTTCTAAAAGAAGGGCCATGCTCAATCCATTCCTCACAATGTACGTGACTATAGTCCAACACCAAATTCATTTTCGTTGGCATATATAAAAATGCATATTTTGTGACATGACTAGTTTAAAGAGATTAGTTAGGATGCAGATATGAGAACAAGTATGTATTAATATCAATTAAATGCTTTCTTCCATGTAATGGATAATTTGTGATATTCAATGGCATGTTGCTTCAATTCTGAAGATTTAATCAAGGTATTGGAGGATACTAAAATAAGTACCGGTTTCTAAGAGAATTGTCAGCGCCGAAAGGTGCATGCTTGAAATTGTAGTTGCAGTCCAGTTTACAGCAGTTATAGATTTTAAATGGTTTATAACAACGGAGGATACATAATTTTTACTTCAAGAAGTCAATGTGTAAAAGTTCCTAAGCGTTTTTTTGGACAAGGATTACTATGAAAAAGTAAAGTATTCTACTATTCATAGTAAAAACCTTATTTTGTGAAAACTACGTTTCCTTTTTCTTTTTTATTAAAGTTCCTCTTGAGAACAACTTGTTTAGGTTGTTGGCAAATGATTTCTTGAGTAGTCTCCTAATCTAACTTGACTTGCTTTGTTTCATACCATCCAATCTCAGCTTCAACTTAATATAAACATTTTTTGTATTTTTCATTTTATCAGCAACACCTTTTCATGAATTTCTTGCACATTATGGGAAATTTGACTGTCATTTCTACTTTGCCGTGCATTATGTGATGTGTGTTATGGATGAATGAAACAATTCAATTTCTCCATTGAATTGTTTGTTTCACATACTATTATCAGAGAATTAGACCAAATCTAAGAACCATTATGCCTTTAAGGTTGGCAGAGGAGAGCTCAGAGGCCCTTTGGTTGGGGCGTTTCGCTGAACAGTTAGTGGGTAACTGAGGGTTGCCCACCAATTTTCCATGAGATCAACATTTAAGCTGTCATGAAAGTTTTCCGAGATTCATAAGGTCAAGTGACCTTATTTATCCCTTAATGCATCCGTCCCTGGTTGATAGGGTATAAGGTTTAAGAATGGAGTATTGGAGGGTAAATGAAATACTATTGTATCCAATTTTTATGTTTCAAAACCTAATCCAAAATAATGTGAATTATAAGAAAAAATAACCTCAGTCCAATTGAATGACAAATCAAGTTTTCGTTCTAGTTAATTTATGAAAAGCTACACATTGTGTTTACCAAAATCACAATCCCGATGGAATATAAACCAAATGATTCCTAAAATTATGAAGCTACGAATATCAACTATGTTTCTTTTACTTTATGAACATCAAACCATTTTCTTGGTATTTATTTGCAAGCTAATAATATTACTTCTAAGAACTGGAAACATAAAAATGCGAAGTCTTAAAGTTAGAGTCCTCCTCTGCCAATTTTGAAGGCGATTCTAAAGTTGTAATCCAAACCCTAAATCATCAGATCCCACCTCCTTGGCATTTTCAGACACTTATTCAACATATTTGGTTTCTACTACATGGTCCTCATCTCTCTCTCTCTCTCTCTCTCTCTCTCTCTCTCTCTCTCTCTCTCTCTCTCTCGTTTTTTAGCTACGCAAATATGGAGTCTATATCTCGCCACCAGGATGCACATTGCCTTTATCTCATCTGTGTTCATAAAAAACTAGAATCGAACCTAACCCAAACCATTTCGGTAAACCGGCATCATTAGTGTTCTGACGCGTTGGTTCGGGTGGGTGTCGAAAAGTCTTCCACCTAGGCTTTCGATTCGGTATGCAGTTTGGGCCTAAATTTCAAACCAAACTAAACCGAGGCCAGCCCTAATCTAAACAGTCACCAGACTAGCAAACTATATTTATCATTTTTTGAAATTGAACCTCAATATGATTTATAAGCTTCTTCCTGAAAAATATTCGAGCCACTTGTCAATCTCGCAAGCAAAATTATCTAGGGGACTTATTAGAATAGGTTTCAACTGTATAATTAATTAGATCCAATATCATCTTTTATTTGGACTTTGTGGCAAGCAACTTCCAACGGACTTAGATTCTAATCTAAATTATAAAAGTGGTAGCCCTGTGTCATAAGTGGAAGTAGGAGTAGTGGGGCTCAATTAATTGAAGTTGGGAGAGACAAGGACCTAATATTTTTACAGTCCAATCATTCTTGGAAAAAAGTAGACACATTCAATCCATCTTTTATTGGATAACCCCAAAATGAGCCGCACTATATCCTGTCCATGGATCATCTATTTCACCATTATTTAACTTGTCATACTTAAAACGGACCCTACACCTCTTTGGGCATTAGTTTGGGGAAAAATAAAAAGAAGAGGGGGGAGGGGCGGCCTCATCTTCATAATTAGAAGTGATCTTTTTTTTTTTTTTTTTTTTTTTTTGCAAAGATGATAATATATTTAAAGGATAAATAGTCCGAACGTCACTGAATAGAAGCAGCTCGTAGAAAGTAATTTATTGGTTGCTGTTGCTCCAAGTGCTAGTGAGTTGACATGTTCCAGTAAAAAAAAAAAATTAGTAAATGTTGCTAGGTCATATTGCACCCCATCAAAAGTTTTTGCGAGGGTTTCTGTAATTAGCTTTATAAGCACCGGTGCTTAACAGCATGATTACGAAACAGAAACAATTAGCCCTAAGGTGACGATAAAATAATGCAAGAAAATCTATAGTAAATAGGGCAAAAGAAGGTGACATGTACAATCAAGCAAAGTAAACTAGACAGTAAAAATATAAATCTTAATGGGGTAAAAGCCAGTGTATATCGTGTTCATATTTCCTTGTTCTTTTTGTAGCTGGCTAGACAGCCATCAAATCAAATTCTATCCCCTTCGTTTTCAACATTTAAGGGATTAAAAGTTGCCTCGACCTTACGTGACTCTATGGAGTCTGATCATAATCAATCATCTCGACGACCTAGCTAGCTGGCAACAAATGATATTGATCAATTTGGATGAAATACTTATCCTTTATTACAGAATAGCAATCATTGAAAATATGGGAGACAAGACTAGTCAGTTTACATGTAAATCTCTAGTTAAGAGTGAAAAAAACAGTAGAAGTCCAAAGGAAAATTTTCTAGGCAAATAAATATGTACTTATTTTTTTGTAGACATGGATTTAGTCAAGTTGTTAGAGTGAATGTGGTCCTTACTTTTACACTCTAATTCGAATCATCTTTTTATAATTTAGATTAAATTAAAATAAAATATCGCTCATATTATAAATATATGAAAATTATGTTTAAAATATCATATTTTCATACCACGTAAGTAACATAAAACGGTTGATGTGTATGATCAATCATGTTATGACTAGTAGCTATTATCGATTGGCACAAGATGTGATCTGTCATGACAGGAAACAAGTTTTTTATTGCAGGCATAGAGTTGTATTTGAGTGTAATTGGGCTTAATTAATTTTCTCTACTCAACCCAATTTAATCTTATATATTTGCTGTCACAAGGAGAATCATCGATATCGAAAAATTCCTCAATTTCATTCTTTTTCCTTTTTTTTAATAAACATAAGTATTTGGACTTTATTCATGGACCAAGTTATGTAACTGTGTTTGTTTTTTTAGAAAAAATAATAGTAGGATGTTGATTTGAATTAGGAATATTTTTCAACATTAAAAATATCACAAACGAAGTGCTGGTTGATGGTGTAGTGGTTAATAATAACTTGTTTTTCTAAAGCCTACTTAGCAGCAGGCATGTCTTGATTAATCATCATACACTTCCACTTAGATTATGGCTAGAAACAGTCATTTATCTTGATTAATCATCATGCACTAGCACTCACTTTGCTGGTTTTGCTCAAAACCCAATTGCCTTTATCTTTTTAATTCAACAACTCATACTTTCTTCTTCCCTAAACTACGCTCAATCCAAACTCCTTTGCCTCTTTTTTTTCATCCATGATATTATTGCATGTGCTTTTTCAAAACCAAGGGCCCCAACTTTTCTTCCCCTCAAAGACCACCCAAAAATGAAGTTAACACAAACCAAAACGCAGTCCCTTTCCGTACTGAATCACACCATAGAGTACTCATAAAGCGTACGAGCACTTCTCCACTATCTTACATATACCAACCCCACTCACACAAATCATCTAATCTCATCTCCATTAAAATAAATCTCCAAATCAAAACACTTGCCTATATATAGAAAACCCTCCTCTTAAATTATCATCTCTCTTAATGCTTTTTCAGGTCATCAAAAAATCAGATGAGAAAGGCAGAAAAAGAAGAAAAGAAGAAGAACAACTATGGAGAATTATGAAGTTTCAACTCGGCCTAATCTAGCTTTTCCTGTTGGCTTGGCTCTTCTTCTGTTCCTCTTGCTTAGCATCAGTGCCTTCTTCTTGTGTTGCCTCCACTGGGACAGGATTCGAGCTCTCATTTTTTCCTCTGTGGAAGACAACCCTGCAGATCAAATTCAACCAGAGTTGGATCAGAAACCTGCACTTCCTAACATGGTACATAAATTAATTTGGTATCTTCTATTTTTCTCTCTTTTTGATTTTTTTTTTTAAAATGAAGGGTTGTGATCTGATTGGTTTTTGTTTCCTTGTGTGATAGATGGCAAAGCAAAATCAGCAACAGAGCCTGCCAGTGCTGATGCCAGGAGATCAGGTGCCAAAGTTCATAGCAGTTTCTTGTCCATGCGAGCCTCCAGTTAGGGAGAAGCTCACTGTGATTGTTCAGAAGCCTGCCTATTTCTGTGATGCCGCTACTGTATATATCTAGCTGGTTACTGTAATCCCCCGACTTCAAATTTGTTTTTGCTCTTTTCGTAGAGTTCCCAAAAATTGAAAATTGAGAAAAGGAAATAAAAGAGTATATATATTGTTGTACAATATTATTTGTTAAGAAAATAGTGCAAGCAACATATATGATGAACACAATCCTCTTTTCTTTTTCTTTTTTCTTTTTTTGATGTATAACAGCCAAAACCCTTCGGTCAGATTTCAATTTTAATCCGAAAAGAAAAAGAAAAAGAAAGCAACAAAAATTCATCATTGTGAATTATTTGTAGCATTCGATTCATTTTAATGGATTATCTGGAAACTCATCATTGTGCTTCAAAATCACAGCATAAGATTCCCAACCAAACCAAGTTGGGGTGGCAGCAGCACCTTATCTCCTCCTCCATAATTGTTATGAATAATTACTGTCTCATCTAAACACAGCGCATCCATGTATTCTAGAATAGAATGGAATGGACAATCGTCAAGACATTAAGGTAGGTGGAGAGGAAATTTGACACAGATCTCGAGTGTAGGCATAAATACTTTTGACTATTTAAATTATAGTTTTCTTGTAATTTATAGAGTTTCAGGTTAATATGATTTTCTTTTGAGGCTATTTCAATAATTTTGCTCACTCTTTAGCTCATTTAATAGAGGTCTATGCAGGCGTGAATGATTATTGTTATGTTTAATTTGATACAAGCGATATTAAAGATGGGAAATCGAATACAAGACCTCGAGCACATTGAATAAACACTTTTAGCTACCTGATTTACTAATACCTTACTACATAAATGGCAATATATTACACTACTACTATTCTTGTCATCAATATATATATGTTGTTGTGGTAGAAGCACCAAGCCTTACGGAAATACCTCAAATAATATAGAAAATAAAGTGCGCAAGAACAAGAAAATAACGAGACGCGAATTGAACGAGGTTCCTCACAGGTAACTGGAATATGTCTCTAGAGTACTAGGAGCAGACAAATCTAGTATCAACAAATTGGGTTGTTTATGAAGCATTTGGCAACCTCACAACCCAAAGCCTCAAATGCACCTAATGCCTCACTCAATGAACAGTAAATCACACTCACAACCAAATAGGAATAACAAACGATGTGACTCTCTCGCATGATTCCAAATGGCGACCTCCACCCAAACAAAGATATAGTTTTCTTCTCTCCCTAACCAAATGCCGTGGCTACCAACAACTCCTTACCACGTATTTGCAAAACAAAGAGGCTTATGGAGGAGGACAAGACAAAACCTAAGCAAATACCTCCCAGATGACCATCTTAAGATGATCCATTTACCATGTAGAAAGTCCAATAACAATCAAGCCATTGTGGACAAACCTTTCGGTTAACAAACACCAATAAGAGATTTGAATCTCTAAGACTTTGACCAATTATAATTTTTTGTGTTATTAGATTCAATGTGAAGCCTTACCCTCCACTCCATGGAACATGAGCAATAAAGAGGAGTCCTGGATCCACTCTACTCCATGACATTGTTTTGATTTGTTTGTTTAATTGATAATTTGATATATATATATATATATATATATATACATTTTGATGATATTAATTGATATTGATTTTTGTTTGATTAATTGATATTAATTTTCATTAAATTAATTGATAATTTAATATTGCCCTTTTCCTAAAAAATTTATAAATATGCCAACTTACCCTAATATGAATACCTGGTTTCACCCTTGCAGAGTCCGTACATCCTACAGATATAGACCTGATGGGTCTGCATTGGGGTTGAGAGGCTAGCTTATATATAAAAGAAGAACATTAAGACTGTTGAAAAATTAGAAAAATTTAAAAATTAAAACTAAAATAAGAAAAAACATGAAGTTGGTGCTTCCTCATTTTCATGGAAAGGAATCATTGAAAATTGTGATGTGTTCATGTTGTGGCTACTGCCGGCAATTATATCTTAGACGTAGCTTTCAGAATCTCTCATACAGCACACGTGGGCTAAGGCTCTTCCGGTGGAAAAGGGTCCAGGGTCCTTCGACCAAAAAGAAAAGGAAAACAAAGGGTCCAGGGTCCATGACCAAGGGCCGTGACCTTTGAACTCATTGCAAGAGTCACAGGCATGTCACGTGGCTCACATTTGGTTTTCAATGGACTGCCTGCCCATTTTGAAACATGGAAACAAGTCCTTCCTTCTACCACGCCCAAAAAACCTTCTCTGGACACCCAGGATTTTTCTAATGACAAATTATACATATTTTGTCAAAATTACTAAAAAGGGCTTGATGAACTTTTTGATAAGGTTCTCAATTTCCCTACACACCCAAGCATGGGATGGTGTGGCTAGCCACAAGGCGCCACCATGATTCCGAAACACAATCACTAAACCGCTTCATTCTACATCAAGCACCCAAAAACCTCAAAACCATCATATCCAATATTTACCTAAATAAACACAAATATAACATAATGGAGAGCTTATGAATAATTGTAATCTTACAAGGGAATTTAAATTATTGAGTTGTCGCAATTAAATTACAAAAATCTTATTGTTTTAGTCTTATAATTGATACAGAAAAAGTGGTTACTTTTGCTGGCACAAAATCTTTGCTCGTGGGGAAATACCTCGAGTGGTCATCTAAAAATGTTTGGGTTTATTTATGGTAGTAGAAGGGCTATGCCAACATGGTATAGTTCAGTGGAAAATGACCTTAATTTGCTGACCAATGACCTCAAGTTTGAAAACTCATGTCACCTTAATAGTGTGAGTGTGTGAGAGACCTCCCCTCACTCTATAGTTTAGACTATTGTTTGTACTAAAAAAATAATAAATAAATAGAGTCGGGGCTATTTTAGAGATATTGTAAAGTCACTCCCATAAGAAATTAATGTGTTGTTGAGTTGGATCAGTCCAAGTCAGCTGGAAAACGATTTTATCTAGTGTGCAGGCCCACAAGGCCTCCTGAGAATCTCATTTGTCAAAGTGGTTTCATTGCTTTGCACCAAACTGGGACCATCGCTTGTGGCCGGAGACCGGCCGTGCACCATGTAAATGGCAGCATCCCGCAATATCCGTCCAGAAAACGATGTCTGATGCACTTTCTCATTTGTTCGATTTATTTTACTTGCAATTACAATTGCACATGTATATATTTTTTTTTTTTTCTATTTATTATCCTCATTCTTTTTATTAATGAAGATCGTGAATTACATCTTGAGAAATTTCTCAATAAAGAAGCATCACTGAACTAATACGTAAAGATCATCCCTCTCACTAGAAACTATTCCTACACTCACCACTATAACCTTTGAAAGCTTATACAAATTATTAGATTGAATCTCTCTGCTCATAAACACAAATGAACCCTTCATAACTATAAATTTTTCTTATGTGTACCCACTTCGATCTAGAGTACCGAGGAAATAAGATTTTTCTGTAGTGAAGAAACATACCTCGCATTATCCAGTGACCTATAATCCCATCATGCATTATGGTCCTCATTGTAATCTAAATGATCCTTTTAACATCACAACCATCCTTTTCCTCATATGTTTCAAACCAATTCTTATTAGAACATATAAAAGTAGTTTTAAAAACCAAAATCCAAGCCTGAGAAGTAGGCATTACCCAAAGAAATCGCCAAAGCTCTACAGTCACTATCTTTAGGAACATGTTATGTATTTGAGTATCCAGCTTTCTTCTTGTTCATTTTCTCCTTTCATATCGGACAACTTTTTTTTCCCAATGATCTTTAGAACCACACTCGAAGCAACTCAATCTATCGCTTAAATTTTGATTTCCCCTTGTACCTTGTTTGCTATTTCGCTTATTTGGCTGACCCCTCTCATCATAACACTTAGCATAGACCTCTCCACCATGAGAACTTTCGCCCATTGAGTGATTCATGAGAGATGATATCATCTCTAGCACAGGATATTCGTACGAACCAATAAGTCGGGATCCAAATCCACCTTTAAAAAACCAACCCAACTAGGAATCCAATTCTGAGCACCATTCTTTTGTGTGGAGTAAGCCCCAACCTTAGTATATACTAGCTTTTTTTCTTTTTTCTTTTTCCCATAATCTATTATACACACCAACAATTTAATTTCTTGGACAAATTCTATATACCAGCAGTCGCTTATAGCCAGATAATATCAGTCCATCCATTACTTTTTTATTTTTTTATACAAATGAATTTCAGAAAAGATAAATCAAACCTAAAATCTCCAGTACATAAATAAATACTCGTAGCTGTTTGATCTACAAGTTCCTTACCGATCCATCCGTTGCTTTTTAAAAAAAATTTCAAATCACAATAAGGCAATTCGTAGGGTGACAATGTCTGCTTCCCATGGTACATTGCCGTGAAATTTAAGGGAGTAGTTAATGTACTTTGCAGGCCTGGCTGGCTATTCTATTCGTAGGCATAGCCACTGTTGGCCTAGCTAGCTAGCTGCAAATATAAAACCAATACCTTGGCCATTGCAAATGTTTCAGTGGCCAGTCAGCCGCAGATGGTGGCGTCTTGATGGCGTATGCAAGACAAGCTTGGGAATTGGTATGCTGCTGATGATGATCATGATTTATGATGCTGTTCTCATGCATTATGAGAAATTCAATTATTTACTTAATAATATATTTTCATTATAAAATAAACAAATAAATAAAAATGCGAAATTGCATAATGGGTTTAGGAACAAAGCGTGCAAAGGTGGTGCTGGCAGTTAATGATTGTAGGGAGAGATCTCCCCTCTCCTTAACATATTAAAATATCCTCTTTCCCTAAACCCTCCTCTCTCTTTTTGTTCTCCATTTACTAATGTGACAAAAAAATACAAGTACGCATGTGTACCACACTCTCTAACCCCATCAAAATCCCATTATTTATCAATGCACTCGAAGTTTGAGGTTCAATTTCCCCCTCTCTTAACATGACCCAAGTATTGGATTTGTAGTGGATATTCGTTGTGTTAACGAGCGTATACAATTTCACTGAGTCTAACATAGTCCTCATCAGTTCTGATGAAAAGCATCACAGCCGTTCACTCAGCGCTCTCGCAATTGATTGGACAGTGAGTTGCAAGCGGCAGAGGGTGCGTGTGGGAGAAAAACAGCAGGTTGAGGAATCGGTGGTGAAGAAAGGAAGTTATGTGTCGCGTTCTGAGGCGGGCAGGCCAAAACTAAAAGCCGCTTTCTTGTCCCCCAACACATCATATCGTTTGGCCCTGTTTTTCTTTGTCCCCCTCTTAATCTCACTACATGCATTGCTCCCTACGTAACTTACACTCAATCAATACCCCTCTTCCTCTTTTTAAAATTTTTAAAATTATTTACTTTTTAAAATAATTCACTTCAGCCCATTGTTTTATTTTGTAGTTCTTTATATTTACATGCTTGAGGTTTTTGTTGTTTTCATAAAATTACTTGTGGTTTTGGAAATTATGCTAGTATTTCATGAAGTTTTGAAAATTACACCAGCATTCTATGAGGTTTTAAATTGTTTTCACAAAACTCATTCAGTTAATTTTTCATTGGAAATGTGCTCATGTAATTTATTTTATAAAGCTTCTTTAAGTGACAAAATTAACATCAATGACTAGACCTCAAGAGCATAATAAGTGTTTATACCATACTTGACCATGCCCCTTGGGCAAGGACAAGACAAGGAAAATGGCACCCGACCAAAGTTATTCATTAACTAACCTAACAACCAGGGTATATGCCTGTCTTAGGCAGGGGGACTAGCCCTCAGCCAGCCCACTTGTCGAGCCACTTAAGAAAGGCATATGTCGTGCCACTTAAATAGGACGCTCATCCTAATGCACTAGGTAATACTATTTTCACACATGCATTGTTACTTTATCAAAATATCTATATACATAACACTTGTGCTAACTTAAGAATCGGACAGTCTTCGACCAATAACACATTAATGTTTAGGGTTTCACCTTTTTTTTCTTTCCTTACATATCAGTCCCCACATGTCGTAGGACACCCTCGACTGAAGGCTAGAGAACTTCAAAGTTGAATTAATTTTGTACATCAATACTATGAATCTAATATTTTATGTTAACTTTGTTAATTTTGGATGGAAATTAACATATTGAGTTTTACGAAAACAATTTGAAACTTCATAAGGTGTTAATATAGTTTTTGAAAATTTAAAGACTTTTGAGAATAAAGTCAAAACCTCAGAGGCTATTAATAAAAATATTTGTTTTTCCCAATATTCTCTACGCATATGCAAATACAAAATTATTGGATGCAATTCCCTCTCCAATGCCAAACCACCTTCACAAAGGCACCAAGTTGCATGTACCAAATATAGGAAATCATGATGGGATTTTTCCTAATTTGCCCTTCTAATGCATGGTGGGCCCCGGTTGGGTGCATAGAGCGCATGTGAGATGCAGTGTGTGGGATCCATTCAAAGTCATGCATGTGAGTGTTGGGGGGTGTTTTTGGGACTGAAATAGGGATTTGCATGTAACATGGTTCAATCAGACGGGGAATCTCTTCCCTGTTTAGAATAGGGAGAGTAATGAGTGCGGTGGTTGAATTATGAAATTTTTGGCTACACATGAAAGGTGATTGTGATTTCCTTTGTATTTCATAATCACCATGTTGCCATGT
Organism: Prunus dulcis; assembly: GCF_902201215.1. Classification (NCBI taxonomy): domain Eukaryota; kingdom Viridiplantae; phylum Streptophyta; class Magnoliopsida; order Rosales; family Rosaceae; genus Prunus; species Prunus dulcis. The sequence continues at coordinate 40,497,128 of NC_047650.1, forward strand.
TTAGTGGTAATTACCTTCTTAGTTTTGTTTGTGTATAATTAGAAAGATCACAAACACATAATCGAGTCGCACATGATGTGTATTGTGTGTACGCCATGTATGCGTAATTTGACAAGAGTTATAATATGAACTATGGATGATAAGATAATGACGTTAAATGATCACGAAAAAGAAATTTTTAATAAAATAGTAAATTGTTATTGGCATTCTAAGAAGGTCCTACGTGTATTGTAAAGAATAAAAAAGTCTTAATTTATAGACTAATTCTCAAGTTCAAACCCCGATATGACACCTAATTTCTTTTTATATACTTCTCTTTCATGTTTTTACAAACAGAAGATGAGGAATGCATGACGACGACTTATGCCAATAACACTTTCATATTTTTTTTAATAACTAATTATTAAATTATAGATTTTATTATTATTATTTTTTATATCTCTAGGAAGGCTGGATGGCCTCCCGTATTTCGAAATTGGAAGGCAGTATGATTACATTCCCCATTCACACAAAATAAAAGCCGAAACATAGTTTATTGGGCAAAACTGTCTTTTCCACGTTTAATGAAAGAATAGGAATCACTGCCCAGAAATTGTAGGACAGTATGATTCCCATATGGTTTTAGGGCAGGACATAAATAAAATAAAATAATAAATAAATAAATAAAACAAAAAACAAAAAGATTCCCATATGAAAGAAGTTATCTAGAACAAAGATGGGAGAACGACCATTTAGAGCAGTGGATATGGGACACGTCCTTAGTTTTTTAGTTTTTGATTGATGGGAAAAGGAGGTGAAAAGAAGAATTTGCCCCTGGGTAGGGACATAGTGGGCGTCCAAATATACTGTCCACAAAAGTGCTTGTGCCAGTCGTGAAATGCACTAAAAAAAAATCCAAAATTGATTTCAGGTAATCCATATCCGTGTATGCAGTCGCAGTTGCTGCTGTGTAATTGTTAAAAACAATGTGGCTCCTCCACACGGAATATTGCTTTATTTAGGACCGTACGATGATAGGATGCTATGATCTGATGGCTTACCAAATTCTCATGCCATCATGTATCTGGATTCAGCTTCAGGATTGCCGGGTTGAAATTCAAACTTAAGATATCTTTCGACATTGCAAAAGAAAATAACTAAATTAAATGCTAATTGATACAAAACTAATTTATAACGATTTGATTTAACTTTTTCTGAATGCAATAGATAAAGACAACCTAACTTCTTTTTTCTTTCTGATAATTTATAAGTGGAGATTGGAGAGAGTCAAATAGGAATTGCTCTGCCATTGAAGTTATAATCACTTGAGACAATCACATACTAACTAACGATTTTTTTTGTTGTTGTCATTTTGCCTTTAACTTTAAATCCTTTAAAATATATTATATTCTTTCTATAAAATAAAAAATTTTGAAGTCAAACATAGAAGAAAAAAGAAAAGTAAGTATTTTTAAAACACATTTAACTCAAAACAATCTCATATATTTTGTGTTTAGCTTGAGGCCTCATAACAACAACATAGTGAATCATATGTTATAGAATTAAAACAATCTTATCAACGGGAACGAAGTCTAGTTTAGTAAAAATGACTTTGATTTGTAGATCAATGATCTTAAGTTCAAACTCCCATGACACATTGGTAGTGTATGTGTGTGAGAAACCTCATTCCCGTTGTTGTTTAAATCATTTCCATAGTTATATTTATTTTATGTACTGTTGGAAGATATTTCAAATTCGAAGCTTCGTTTTTATTTAATAAAAAAACTTATCTTTCTAATATTGAAGTTCCAAATTCGATTCAATTCTTACGTTTATTGAAAAAAAACTTATCCATGGAAAAATTACGTACTTATACCATTTTATTCGTACTAACATAATTATAAACAATAAACAGGAACAAGATACAGATTTGGTGAGTGAAAAGAGGAATAAAATATAAAACCTAACTGAGCCAAGAAATAAAGAAAAACAAACCAAAAGGGGCCCAAGAAAAAGGAGGAGAAAAAAAAAAACTTTTTAACTTTTTTTGGGAGACACTTTGTTTTATTAAAGTGGCTATTTTAATGCATTTTTTGTTGTTGGTCTGAATGGTTATTTTAATGCGTAGAGGTTCCCTTTGGACAGCAAATTAAGCTTCTGTAACCTTGTGCCGTATGGAGGGTCCTTAGCTCTCTCTCTCTCTCTCTCTCTCTCTCTCTCTCTCTGACTCTCAGCTTCTTGTCAGCTAAATCAAAGACCTCTTCTTCAATTACAAATTTGCTTGCTTTCTTTTCTGCTTTTCCAGTCGTTTCTCATTTTCTTCAGCCACTGATCCACCCAATCTTTTCAGGTAAACTCCCCTTAGTCTCCAATCAGCTCCTCTACTTCACTTGCAATATTCAATCAGATTTGCTTCTGTTTTCTTTTTTCGTTTTGAATTTTTTTGGTTTCTGGGTAATCTTCACTTTCAGTGACAGTGGTTTTTCTTCTTTTGTGTTTTGGTTTCAGCTCTCTCTTCCTTTCTTCTGCCCTGGTTTTTGTAGCTCGGACTTTGAAGGGAAGGAACTGAAGGTAACTTTGGGTTTTAATCTTACTCTTTTTGCACAATGAGTAGTTTAGTTTCCAGATTTTATGGCTTTTTTTCTTGTTCTCCCTAGTCTCACAAAATGCACGGATTTAGTTTTAATGGTTATAATTTTGTTTAGTTTCTCTGTCATCACTTTTCAGCAAAGCATAAATATTTGGTTTTATTTTATTTTTGTGTATGCTCTGAGTTTTTTTTTTTTTCTTTTTTGTGTGGTGAATTTCTTGGTCTTTATTGCTGGGTCTCTGTCTGTTTTTTTTAAAAATTTTTGTTTGGCTCCCGTAAAAGTAACTCGTATTAATTTTTTTATTTACGTGCATTTAATTTTACATTAGAAGTGGTTCATTTTGTGTCTCTTTTGCTAGGTTTGGGTTTTGCTTGAATAATTTTTTTTTCTTTTCTCCAACAGAACCCTTTTATAAATGGAACACAGAGTCAAGGCTCATAAAGTTGAAGCCATCTTCATTTAAGTTCTAAAACCGTTTGGTCCTGAAATCTGTCAAACCCACCATCTTTTTTTATTTGTTTATTTAAAATTTATGTTTTCCTCTCATACGACTGTGATTTGGCCTTTTGAATCTGTATAGAGGAGATGATTGCAACTTGATTAGCAGATTAGTCTTTAATTTTTTCCAGTTCTCTGACCTGAAATAAATTCTATGCTGAAGTGGTAATATTTCAGTCTATTTATTAAATATGTAATCCTTTTACCAGGGATGTAAAGATTGACGAAACCTCAAGCTTCACGATCTTTATTTAATTTATTGTATCCACTGCTTAATTGTGATCTGAGAATATACTGAAATTTCCATTGTAATTAATTTTTTTTTTTTGGCTTTTTGCTTGTAACATGGTTCTAAGGCACAAAACAAGATTATTTTTATTTTAAGGGACACTTGATTGAGTCAGGGAAGTTTCAAGTTGAATCTTTTGGCTGCCTCTACTGGATTTGTTTTCTCATTAAGGGTAGACAGCTGTTGTTGAATGCATTATTTTTTGCTTCGTCCATTTTTTAAGATTCTGGGTTCTTTTATGTTTTATTGGTGTTTTCTGAAGCTTTAACGTTTAGCAGGCTTCAAATATAATTTGGAGGGTTGTTCATTGTGAATTGTGATGTCACCACCGCTGCTTGGTGTTGGGGAGGAGGAGGAGGGTCACAGTGATGTTACATTATTATCTTCCTCGGTTTCTATGGAGAGTGTATGCCACAATAGCTCGGAATTGAAGGAGCGAAATTACATGGGATTATCCGATTGCTCTTCGGTAGACAGTTCGAAAGTCTCTACTGTCTCTGGTGGAAGTAAAAATAGTCTGAATCTGAAGGCTACAGACCTTAGACTTGGGCTTCCTGGATCCCAGTCTCCTGAGAGAGACTCAGAACTGAGGCTAATCTCCACTCAACTTGATGAGAAACCCCTATTCCCGTTGCATCCTATAAAGGATGGCAACTACTCTTCATTGCAGAAAACAGTCGTTTCAGGCAACAAGAGAGGTTTCTCTGATGCTATGGATGGGTTCTTGGAGGTAAAAACAACCTCTTTGTATGAAAGAGAATTGGATCTGTTTATTTATTTTAGGATCACGTCAGGCTTTACAACGGCCATATTTGTGATGCAGGGGAAATATGCTAATTCAGAGGTAAACTTGTTGCTGTCACCCAGGACTTCTCCAAACTTGGGATTGAAAACTGGTTCTGGACTTGAGAACCTTGCGACTCAACCAGCCAAAACAAAAGAGGTTGCATCAGCAAAGATAGTACAAGAGAGGCCCCATGCTGTCAATGAAACCAGACCGAATCATAATGGATCTGGAAATAGTACTAGCAGTGCACCTGCTACCAAGTAAGTGATTCAAAAAGTTTATCTGTAGCATTGAATATTGTTTTTGGTCATAGCTTCTGCCTTAACAAAGAAAATGGAGTCTCAGCTTCCTTGTATGTTAGGGCACAGGTTGTGGGTTGGCCACCTATAAGATCATTTAGGAGGCAAACTCTGGCCACTACATCAAAGAACACTGAGGAAGTAGAGGGAAAATCAGGGCCTGGTGCTTTGTTTGTCAAGGTCAGCTTGGATGGTGCTCCTTATTTGAGGAAAGTAGATTTGAAAAATTACTCTGCATACCAGGAACTTTCTTCTGCTCTGGAAAAGATGTTCAGTTGTTTTACCATAGGTGAGTTATTGCAAAGATTCAATTGTTATACAAATGCCTTAGTTTATTTGTTTATAGTTATGTAATTTATGCTGAATTCTGAGTTTAACTTCCAAAGCTGCTGTATTTGCATGGATCCAGTTACTGCTCTGTTGGTATGATTTCAGGTCAATATGGATCTCATGGAGCTCCGGGCAGAGAGATTAGCGAAAGCAAGCTGAAAGATTTGCTTCATGGCTCAGAATATGTTCTAACTTACGAGGACAAAGATGGTGACTGGATGCTTGTGGGTGATGTCCCTTGGAAGTAAGTTGTCATTCACTTGCACATATGTTTCTCTACTAATTGCTCTTTTCTATGTACACAATTGACTTAATGTTGATACAAAATCGGAAAAACTGTCACATCTTATGCATAGACCGATATCAGAGTTACAATTAGTATTAAGTTGCAGAGATGGTTATGTGCTATTTTGGCTATAATATACAAGCTGAATTGATTTTTAAATTCTGCAAAGTCAATGAAGTGTTGATTTTTCATGGATGGTTGTTAGGTATCTTGCATGGGTTGTGTGTATGAGCTTCATATATAGCATGCAGGTCATTTAGTGAAAGTACATTATGCAAAGAATTGCCCAAGACCTCAGTTATTTCAAAGTTTGCATTTAAGTTATTCTATTGGAACCTTAGATCACGACCATCATCTTCGTATTAACTTGGATGGCTTGAACTTGAAAAACATGTGAAAATTTGATGAACCTGCGAGTGATGAAGACAAATGTGATATTGTAATGTGTAAACCATAGAACTTGATATTAGTCATGTGTATGGACACAAAGGGAGACTCTTGTTCAGAAATATGAGAGAGAGAGAGAGAGAGAGAGAGAGAGAGAGAGAGAGAGAGAGAGAGAGAGAGAGATGTGATCTGTTTTCTTTTATCAGGATTACACTGCTTCAACATCTGGGCATCATGGGATCTGTTTTCTTTTATTAGCACTGACCTCTGATGTCGCAAAATATGGGTATCATGGTTGGTGTGCTTTAATTTTCTGCCATAGGCTGATATGTTACCATGTGTCAATGTCCATTTAATTGCTATCTTGCATCAGGTCATATTGCTTCAGTGAAGTTAATATGTAGTGTTCTGAATTTTGAATACGTTCCAAGGCATTTTATATTTTAATATTAAAATCTGATTGAAAATTTGGACTTTGGCAGCATGTTCATTGATACCTGCAAAAGGATGAGAATTATGAAGAGCTCAGACGCCATTGGCCTAGGTGAGTATATTATATGTTCCGTTGATTCCTTTAATTATGATCTATTACAGGATTAAAACAGCTTTTCCTCCCACAATTGATTTACGTACTCTACTGCTTTTACTCCAGCTATAATCCCATAGATAACATATATTATCAAGGAGTTGTAGTTTTATCTAACTTTTGAACTTTACGTTGTCAGGATTGCGATAATAGAACTAGTTAGGTGGTGATTATGATGTATGCCATTAGTAAATAAATAAATTGAACAAATAATCAGAACTGAAGTTTTACATTATTGGGAAATGCTAGCCACCTTCCCCTCTTGCCTTCCCTTTTTTTCCTTCCTCATTCATTGTGTCACGTGTATTCCAATCACACATAAATCTATGTATTTAATGTGTTCCAAAATTCTTTGTTCTCTTTACAAGCAAAATATTAGGACTTTGCATTAAATACATAGATTTATGTGTGAGTGTAATACACGTGGCACAAAATGAATGGGGAAGGCAAGAATGAGAAGGCAAGAGGGAGAGCAGCTAGGAGTCCCCTTTTACTACAGTACGAGGACATCACAGCAATTTGCACTTGTTTTCAGATATTTGTGTTTTTTTTGAAGAATTGGGAAGTAGGGGTTATGTAAGGGTTGCCTGTGGGTTGGGCCAGACCATGCCATGTGGGCCTGCTGACGGGAATGTATTAGCTGTTACCTCTTCTTGCCTAGTAGCAGTAGCGCTAGGCTGTTCTTCTCTTTGTAGTTGGGAGACCTGGAAGCCCGCCTTAGACAGGGCAAGTGGATTGCATCTGGCTCAGGCTCCTATTATGAGGGTTGAGTTGGGTGGCCCACTAACGAGTTCGGGTTAGGTAAAGTCTACATGGCTAGCTGGCAGCAGTTTTTCTAATGAGGCTAACTCACATTTGCACGTAACTTTGCTTAGTCTAAGTTTGATAATTACCCACAATTATATAAATTAAAAAAAATTAAAGAATCAAAATAAAACTAAGGGAGCCATAGTAAAGAAATGTATGTATTGCTGTGTGAAAATGTTTTTCTAGACCTTTTGCTCTAATTCAATTCATAATTCGGGTCCTGAAGTTTGCTAAAATCAATTTCTGACATGTCCAGGTTCCTTCTGTCATTGTTATGAATGATAAACTGTTAGGGTTTCTTTGCTAAACATCCGACTATGAGACGGTGAAATTTACATGCATATTGGATCGTAGTTGAGATTTGATTCTAGAATGGGGGGATCATTTTTCCTAAATTACAAAATTAATACTAAATATTCTCGTTGTCATATGGTCCATGTTCAAACTTATTATAGTTTCGTTCCCCAAAATCTTTATTCTGGTTACGTTGACTTAGCATATGCATATTCCTTCTTGGCTCAAGTCTAGTTATAATCAAGGTTGATTCTTAAGAGATTTTTATTTGTTTATACATCTGTCCGTTTGTTTATTTGTCTATGTGTTTATTTGCTTTGGTTTTATATGCAGCTCCAAGGTCCATGGAGAAGTGCAGGAACAGGAACTAGCCAGTAAAATGCATTGTGATGCCGTCCATCTAGCAGTCTATGAATTTGGAATGAAGGCAAGGCCTACAACCGCAGCAACCAGATAATCTGGAGTGCAAGGATTTGTTGAGTGGGGCTGGATGTGACATCACGGGTGGCTGCTTTACTATATTATTACTACATCTGTGTTTTTTTTTGGTTTGCCATGGATTCATGTTTTTGTGATTTCTATTTCTAACTTGTCGACGTTCTTAACACTACTGAAACTCAAGACCTTTGTATCTGGACGTAACCTCTGCAGTTCTATGTGCACAGGTTCCTGTTCCCATACAGGATCCTTAAGTTTGTAAAGTGCCAATTGTTTGTGAACCTCGTTATGTATGTGCGGGTGATCTAGGATCTCCAAGAGTCCCAAGTTATCTGTCATTCTGGCTGATTTCTCATTCTGTTCTTTGTGCCTCCATGTGTTCCATCACTTATCTGAGACCACTTATATTATTCAACTTTTGACTCGGTTCTCAGAATGGTGTATTTATCTCAAATTTAAGGTTTCAAATAGTAAAAGTGAGAATGCATTGTGAAAATGTTAGTTGCGAGCAGGCGATATTACAAGGCCGAATTCTGGAACTGACCGATGGCCGGGTTGGATGACCTAATTATTAAGCAGTTTGCAGGGTCTATAGTTGTAACTTTGTGCTTGCATAAGAACAGAGCTGTTTGTTGGGAGGTCTTGTTAGGAGTTCCTTCAATCAAGGGTCACTTCACTGAAGGGCATCTTCATCTTCAGAGCTGCATTTATTTCTTTTTAAATGTATTTATTCTGTATCTTATGGTGCAAATGGGGACAATGGCCCAAAACCAAACAACTAGACATGAATGCTCCTGGGCCTAGAGGGGCTACATATATTCTCAAACTCATGTTTTGTTGAAGGAAAAAGAAAAAGAAAAAGAAAGATAGGTGCACAAGAGAAGCATACAGAGAAATTATTTTATAATATAGTATGATTACGTGGTATAACTTTTTTACGTGTTAGATTTTTCAGTCAACAAGCTTATGGGCGATGCATGCATCCAGTCAACACATAAGTCGTATAATTGATGAAGTGGGCCCCTTATACCATTTCTTGTATTATCTTAGAATATATTATATCTCTTATCGACATAATCTTTGCCTTCTTGAAATTCGTTTCAGCTGAGTAGATCTTTGTTCCTCTTCTATATATCATGACCAAATTAAAAGATCATTTATCTGGACTTCTGGCTGGTACACCAGAAAGAAGCCCACAAAATATATTTGTTTGGCAAACCCACACTTGATCCATAAATGATTCATATAATGATGTGACACATGCTTTTTCAGTGACAACTTGAAATAAAAAATTAATATAATACACATTAATTAATTTTTAATTAATTTCAGGCGAATATTTTTCATGGGCTATATGTAATATTGTTCGAAGTACTCAATTGAAGTTCGAGTGGTTAAAAATATTTACCTTTCTGAGATCCTTAGTTTGATTGTCCCTTTCTTTAATTTCGCTTGCAAATTGACATACTCAATTTGTCCTTTTTTCTCTGAATATTTTGGCGATCCCTCTGCCACTGAATTCACATCCGCAGGAAATCAAAACCCATTCGTTCAATTACTAATGCAAAAAATGAACGCACCCATTTTAGCAAGAACAGAAAAACTCGACTTGTCAATGTCATTATAGTCAAAAAAGTAAAGGTGACAACATGAGAGGAGCTTGGAAATTTTGGCATGCATGACAACATGAAATCCAAGATATCAGCTGATCTCATCTGATCTATATAGAAAAGAGTAGTGTTGACTAAATAAATGAATTTGAGATGTAACATCATGTGAATATGCATGCAAATATATTCTTTTGGTCTTCCTGTTCCTATAAAATATATTATATGGGGGGAGTTGGAGTGGTTAGCAAATGTTAGGTGGAGGAATTAAGTTCAACAAAGAGAGACGAATTCTATTTTAAAATATTTTGGTCTCAATTATCATGATTTTTAATTTAATTCCCACCATCAACTTTGATAGTGGGTGCTTTTGACTATCTCATGCATGATTATTTTCATTAATTTGATAAAAATATTCACATAATTATATGAGAAGCCTTCAAGTAAGGCACGTTTCATGGCTTTGCATGCATAATGATAATGATATATATATGTCCCTTCAATTTCAACTTGATAGTTAATATAATATTGCTTACTTTAAAAGAAAAATGCGGGCGGGTCCAAAATCTAAATAGAGAGCATGCTGCTCTTGCAATATGTGGACTACTCAAAATTTGGTTACTTTTCAAAATTTCACAAAAATATTGTGTGATCCCGTATTATAACACGTCGTGGTGCAAGATGAGTTTATTACGGTATAATAAATGTACACATGTTATAATTTAGGTAGATTAAAAACACCATGTTTGAATGGCACGTGGTGGTGCAACGTAGTAAGGCGAATGGGCGTAGGGCATAGAGGGGGTAAATGAAAAAAGAGATATTTAGTGATATACCCATTTCTAGCACTAATATTATAAATAAACCCTACACAATTGAATTCCTATAAACAAACCCAAAAAAAACCCAAAAAATGATAGCTAGCCTTATTGAATTTAATATTGATTATTAAATTACTTTGATGCCCTATTGAGTGCTTTGGGTATTTTTATGAGATTTTGGGGTTGGGCTTGTTTTAAGAAATTGATGGCAGTTTTGTAATTTATAAGAAGTTAAAAGCTTTTTTGTTATGTTGTAAATGGGCTTTGGGTGTGTTTCTAAAGTCCATTTTATATAGGGTATTTTTATAATTTGGGCCCCCATATTGGGTATAATAGTGAATCTCCCATGAAAATAATTTCTTCAAACGTCACTTGTCTTTAATTGTCTATTCACGAAGGGTCATAACTTGTCTTCTTGTTTAACTTTCAGATGGGGGGTACAATGAAATTAACAACAAAAGGGGTAGACACCAAACAGAAGCACCCTTTGTGAAATGGACAATAGAGGAAACACAAACACATCGTTTATCATCGGAATGTCATGCCTGTTGTTTTCAATGACATTCTTTTCTTGCAGATATCCCATTGTTCGGTGGGTTTTAACACTTCTAGCTAGTGGTAGAACAGTTACTTCTTACACACAAAGTTGAACTCTTGCCTTCTATCAGTTCCCTTACTTGAATCGGAAATATAAAAATCAGGAAAATTTGACTTTTCATCCTTTGATAAGATTGCAAAAATCAAAATCTAATCTGACACCAAGGTTTAAGAAAAGAACATCTTATTTAAGGATGAAACTCTACTTTTTAAAAATAAAAACTCGTTATTAATCTCTACGTTTTGTGGCTCGAACTGAATTGGACAATTTCAATTGAATTAGACAAGTGTTCTAGCCTTTGCTTTATTAACTTATAAATGTTGGGTATTGACTTAGTAAATTAGCCGATTAGTTTGGTTCAAATTTCAATATCTGAAAATTATTGTTGTAATAGTTAGAAGTTCAGATGATCATGATGGTTCTTGACAGGGTTCGCCTAACTATAAAGCCCTCAATTAATTCCCCAAATGAAGCCATGCAATGAAACACTTGTTTGGTTCGATCTCCAAAACAAACAAAAACATACTGTCAAAATGAGGAAGGAAGTGATTGTTCAATAAGGGAAGAACGTGTTCTTCTAGCAACCTAGCAAATAAGTATAGAACAATAACTATTGAGAACCAAATAAGCAGAGGGTCGCATTCCGATCTGTCCACAGTCCATCTGGGTACAAAAAATTAAAACTGGTTTCAGCCACAACATACAATATACAGCTAGCTACGGAATCTCCAACAATCACAAGTTTTCTGTCAGTGTGTGTTGTGTACGTGGTTCTTTTTCTTTGCATGCACCATCCTGTCATGTATGGCATGCATCCGTACGACCGCACCCTATTGCTGGGATGGTCCCCAAGCATTTTGAATGCATGCTAGAAATGCTGCATTCATTTAGTTTTATCCGTGATGCACACGAATTTAGGCTCGACCAAACGTAACACTTTTCCGATAGAAATAAAACGAGTAATCGATTTGGTATCCGTCATTAACTTCTTCTTATTTTGGAAGATGACAAATTGGACAAAATATTTGGCGGCATACATGTATTGCAAATCTTTATATACTAGATTAGACAAGCTTCTGAGCTTAGCATAAATGAGGAAGCTTGATATTCATAGAGTATGCCTTCATGCGGCCTTCCCCAAAATTTTCAGCTGTATACGGCATATCATGACCTAATGAGATTCATTTTGGTTATGTTTTCAGCAGTGTGCGGCACCAATTCAAACTCATCCAAAATTTTATCTTATCCCAACACCGAAAGAGGAAAATAAAACACTATTTTTTTCTTCTCAAAAGGGAAAAACTCTGGTTGGCTTCTTCCTTCACTCCAAGCTGAAGTTTCCATTGATTAATATATTTATCATTTTCCCCTAGAAAAACGAACATTTGTCATACTATTGAACTTGATATGTTCCCTACTTCCTAGTGTATATTTTTCAAAAAACAATAATTTCCCCACTGAGTTGTGTCTTTTTAAATTCAACTTCTATACTCACCAACATAATCTTCCAAAATGACATGTAATATATCATTTTATTAATGGTGATATTTTATTTCGTACAGCTCCAAGCCTCAATCTCAGAACCAATCATGTATTCGCTGAATTTGTTGTATGCTCACTTGGACTATGATAATAAGATCGTTTCTCCACATGAGTCGAGGTGTAAGAGCTCAATTAATCTTAACAAATATAAGTTATGACTTATTTTTAAGATCATCAGTTAATTAATTAAAAATATGAATGATATATATGGTTGTTAAGGGATTATTCTTGGTCAATGAAGGTTGGTTCAGTTGATAGGGTCCCTATACTGTGTGTAGCCCCACCAGTATTCGAGTCCCGCTGCCAGCAATCCACATTGATGCAAGATATGTAATTTCCTATATAAATCTATACCGATGACAACTAGCAATTGGGTGCCACCGTACCATGCATAAAGTTCTTCCGACTTGAAGTTATGAATCTACCCTGATGCTGATTGTGAAAGTAGCTAAACTCCCCTTAAACTTTTCTTTAAGAAAAAAAGGATTATTCTTGCAGTTAACGTTTATATGATCCGTTGAGGCATGTTCCTCAATAATTAAATGGCAGCATCTTAACAGCCAATAGGAATAGGAAGGTGATGCTCATGCAATTATTTATTTTGAGCCCATATTAAAGTCTTCACCTTAATTGCTTACACTTTAAAATTAGGGCTTCACTTAAATACAGCACCCATGTGCCCCTGTAACCTTACCAACCAATTACTATCACTTTCAACACGAATTATATATTCCAAAACCAACTGCTAATCTCTATTTTGAAAGTCCTTTCAATAAGACAATAACCACCTCATTTTCTCTGCTAATTGTTGCCTTTAATATTAAGTTGTCGACTTATTTAATAGTATCATAATCAAGTTTTGTCCAAGTAATTAAGAATTAAGTGTGTCTCTGATTTTATTCAAGACGCCCGAGTAAGACTGTATGTTTCTCTAACATATTTCTTTTAGTATTTAATAAAGTTCTCTAGTATTGACGAGTTACATAAAATAAAATAAAAATTATTTGAGTACTACTTTCAAAAAGGCAGGAAAAGAAAAACTCCATATCCTCCTCAATCCTAATGACATAATCAAATCTAAAAAAGTTTGGTGATTTAAAGAGCTTAATTAATGTGTTTTCTGATCCCATAATCACATCCTCTCCACAAAATAATAATACTTTAGTTGGAGCAGCGGCTTCAATTATTTGAAGGAGCAACCAACCATCTCTCTGAGACGTGATCGGGATTTGATCATGGTCTCACTTAACCCCAATTTGCAGTGACAGATTATAATTAGACAGGTACAATGGACTAATTCAAAGGTTTTTGTTGAATGCAATGTGATGGGATCTCTTGATTAACAAGTTGCAGGCAACAAATCCGCAACTTGGAGTTTGCAAAATGATGGGAACTTTTGCATATGGGGTGTCCAATTATGTCATGTGCTATGTGGTCATTTTTCTAAACTCCAAACTAAACTGGTTCAAGATATGTATTAGCTCAAGTTGCCTAGTAATTTAATTATATATACTTGCTTCATGCCACTCACCTTTTCAATTCATCACCTTGTTTTGACTAGAACTACAAGTGGTAATATTTTCAGCTTAGCAAGATATTGTTTTTGGGTCTTCAAGTTCAAAATACGTCTTGCTAAAGGAGATACATGTAAGACACTTCACTTTCCCTCACCCAATCGATTTGGGATTGTCAGAATACGTAATCACTTAAATAGTGATGTGAGGCGTTGAAGCCTTTGGTATGGTACGCGTTGCACCATTTTTTGCCGATGAATTAGTGACATGAGGGGCAAGGTGCAAGGTGTCGAGAGGCATAGTGATGCCGAGAGACATTGTGATAGTGCAGCCATGCGTGGAGGTGTCAAGCGATGTGGAGATGTATGGTTATCAATCGGATGGTGAAAAAGTGATCTCCTTTTTATAGGTGAGGGTGACCCGTTGGTCAATGGTCCATTTGATATTCTTCATATTGGAGGAGCCTCCTCGTTCTCATTCGTTGTGGATTTTCTTGTGAGGCTAATACGAGCACAAACATGTAAGAGCTTTTGGATTTGAGTCATTAGCATATGGGCTGCTTGTGTTTTGTCCACAGGTGAACTCGTGATGCGTTATTATGAAAGGTAATAATAGGCCAGCTAGTACATAGTAGGCGGACCCTATGTTCTATTTTCCCAAGTTATTTAGGTTTGAACGATCTAAAAGCTCTCCAACGTGTGAGTCGAAGGGTTTTGGTTATCATCTTGTGTTAGGATACTTGTGCATTTTATTTGATTGGTGGGATTGAAATCAGGGGTTGAACCAAGTGCATGATATGCTTTAAGCCTCTTCTATTTAAAAAATAAATTATTTGGTATTTGAAAATCACGTTCATGTGACGTATATTTAAAATATATGTTGACGGAAACACAAATGACTGATTCATGCTTTAAATATTTGCCACAAATGATGGATTAATTTGAACTCTATGAGCAATGGAAACCCCTATAAAGGAAATCCAACAACTACAATGTGGATGAATCGTGACCATTGACATAGAGGAGGAGGATAATTTATGACTTTTATAGCAAAGAACACTAATAAAAATCGTATCTAAACCCAAGTATTCTTGTAGTGATGCAACAATATCACGTAAATTGCAACATGTGTATATCAATCACTGAAACTTTTGTGGCGGTTTATACCTTACCCACAACGAGTCAAAGTTTGATTCTTGCCCATCCTTTTACTTGAATAAAAAAGATGTTGAATATACTAATTTTTGGTGTTGGAAGATTGAATGGTAAGAGGACAAGTTGTGGTTTACTACTACTTTCGTAGGCAACTTTTCAACATTATATATACATGTTAATTAGTGTATAATATAAAATGCTATTATGAGTCATTTTCAAGTAATAAGAAATCTTTATCCCCTAATTTGTGTTTAATATAATCATGCCATCTTTTCTGGTCCAAAAATTCCACTTTATTCCTCACCCGATCGTATGATGTGATGCGAGTTAGAATTAATCATGACAATAATTATGAAAAAACAACAAATTAAGGCATCATATTACAACAAATAAAAGTAAAAGTTGCATAGAAAATCAACACAACTACATTAGCTTTGTTATTTTATTGGAGATATGTGAAATCCATTAATTAGTAGGTCCTCTTGTTTGTGTATTATATTTCTTCTGATAGAAACGTCTTTGTTTGGATTTGCAAAGAAACTCAATTCAAAATGAAAAAGAACATGGGACTTGCTTAGAAAAATAAAATATAAAAAAAAATTAGTAAAAAGGAAAGAAAAAGAAACTGGATTTAGAAGTATCTCTCGAGACAAACAAAACCATTCCTTTCATGATTTGTTAGTTCTTACTTATTCATCATCATGAATATGCGGTCAACAGCTTTGACTGAGTTGGGCTAGATTAGATTGTGCCACGTGGAGATAGAGCTAAACACATAGAGGCGATGATGATATGACGACGATGAGTAATCCCACATGGTATGCTAGTGCTACGTTGGCAAGTAAATGGGGCCCACGCGGGAAGTAGCTTAGCTTTGAAGACCACTAAAACATAACAACCTCGGTACTCACGATCATCAGCTGACATGCATGCATTAAGTTGTTGACTGCAGCATACGTAACAAGAACTAAAAGAGCCCACTGCCCACTGACCTGACCACCCCCCCCTTTAATAACAAATTATTTTGAAATTTGTGTACCAGATATTAGATCAAATCAGACTTATTCAACGGTAATTAGTGTATGATAAATTTACATTTATTTAATGGTAATTAACTTGATGGTAATGTTGGCTTAGGTAATGATGTCGTTTTATTCTAATCAATGGGTGACTAGAAGCGTGTTATTTTCATGCATATAGTTAATAGAGCTTGGAGTAAATATGTCTTGCTCTTGTACACATGTAATTATCTTATTGGGGTGTATAATATGTATTCCCACATGTACAAATGGGAGAATCTTGAAAAAGAAAGAGCATATTTTGTTAATGATTGTATATTGACATTATGCATGAATTAGCAATATTAGATAAGTATGTCACATGATATATCATGACATTATTCAATTTTTTTTAATTTTTAGAGAGAAAGCTACACATAATACTGCATACTTTGTTTCATCGACCGACATTATTTAATTACCCATTCAAAGAATCAAATATTTTCATTGGAGCTTAAATTTGACAAAGTCTAAAACCACAGCCTATCATTTGAAACTTTCAAAAAGATCACATTCCAAGCTGTTTACCCAATTAGTAAGCAGTTTAGTCAATTAATTAATTAATAACAAGAAGAAGAAATTGTCCAAGACTCAGAGATTGAGTGTTGTCTTAGAAAATAAAAGCAAAAGCAGAAGCAGAACAAAAATAGTTAAAGCATCACTAAAATCTAAATGACCTACGTACATTTGTGGCCAATCAATCCAAAACTGCCAAACAAAACACACACACACTTATCTCCCACACGGAAGTCATCCACGAGAAGAAACTTTCTAATCCAAATAACTAAACAAATGGTTAAAGCCACTTTTTACTTTGCCTAACTTGATTTGAAAAATATTAAATTAAAGTTGGTAATTAAGAATGATTAGGTTCAGATTAGGCTTTGATACTTTATTCTTCAAGGAGTTGACATTTACAGAAGCTCTTTCAGCCTTGGACCTGAAGAAAAACGTCAGCACTGGAAGGAAGAGGGCTAGGGTTTTGTAGCTAACGGCGTTGGACTATTCACAGACCTATACGGGTCCCACGTGAGGGTCGAAATTATTGACCATTCATGACACAGTCACTCTTTGCTGTCAAAATCACACTGTGCCACTGTGATGCTCTTTTTTTTTGGTTTTTGGGGAAGGTACTCTGGTACTATTGCACTCGCAGCTCTCTATAAATATATATAAAATATTGTCATTTCATTGCCTTGGTTTGCTAAGTCCACATTGTTTACCCAAAAAGAGGAAAAGTACACAAGTAATTTACAGTTTACTTGGAGTGCTTGAGTTTTGGAAGCTTTTGCTCTATAAATTGGGTTCAATAATGCAGCTTTATGGGATTGTGGTATAAAAGGGAGGTGGAGAAAGACTTTCGTGAAATGCCATCTTTGGTCAGTAACGTAAGAACGTGTCATTATATATTTGATTGGGAATATACGCAAGATTTTCTAAGAGAAGTGGTGTAGATGATTAACTTGTATTGCTGTTGCATCCTTAAATGTTCACGAGATCAACATCCCCCTAGACTTGTTAGAGTCAATCGTGTATGAACGAGTCATTGATGTGTTATTAGAATCGAATTATGAATATTGACTTGTTCGTTGATTATAAATATAATTTACAATTTGAACAAATGAGAGAAATTAGAAAAGATAAGATAAAGATATTATATTGTACGCATGTAAAGAAGGTTGAAATTAACTTAAACCTTTAGAGCAGTAGTAGGTAAAGAAGAAAGAGAGAAAAAGACATGTTATCGGCTACATACCTTTAAGGATAAGGGAAGATGACTGAGAGCACATTCCGTCACAAGGAAATATAAAGGTACCCAATAACCACATATAATTCTCATGACATCATATGTTAGATTGTCGTGGATACCTTATATAAAAGTCTAGATATTTCTTTGTTTTCAAATTAATTAAAATTTTATCTTATGATTCAATAACGTTCAAAGAATAAATAAAATGACTCATAAAGCGACACGCCATAAAAGAATGAAACTATATAAAGTTTGATTTGGATAAGCCTAAACATAAAGTGTGAAGGTAACCTTTGGAACTTTGACACATATTACAACTCTAGATCTTGTCAAATCCTGGAAAAATTTAACTAGATGGGTTGTTGTTTAAGTATATACTTACCATATCATCCCCACCTATTCTCTTTCCATACACTCCATTTTTGACTTTTTAACCATCCCACTTGCTCTGATTCCGTATGTTCTCCACATTTCCTTTTTCACCCTACCTGTAGGCTACAGTAGGAAGTGTCATTTCCACGAGGATCACGTGACCTAAGCTTGCTGCTGCCACAATGGAAGCAGGCGCGTGAGACAGGTCTGTACATAAAGGAGCATGGAGCATATAAAGCCATGGATGTGGATGATATAGAGGTGAGGTGGGTGGTGGTTACCGAGGGTAAAATCCTAATTACCTTTTCCAATGAATATTAAATAAATATCGAATTTCATTAAACCTCTGATCACGTAAAGAAGCAGTAGATCTCTAGTCTTTTGGTTGCAGAGATCTTTTTGGTGCTATCAATGGAAAAGAAAGAGAAAAAACAAATAAAAAGGCAAAAGAGTGAGAGGGGTCTGGTCTGAGTCTGATCTGTGTAGACTCTATACTTCCTCTTCCTCTGTATTCTTTCTTTCTTATTAAATCCTTCCCACCCCACTAGTTTGTCTCATTGCTTTTTTCTTTTCATTTGATCCCATGCTCTAAATTCCATCCTCCCCTTTTGTCTTCTCCACTTTTCTCTTTTATCTTCTTCTTCCTTCTTCTTCCTCAACAAAGGTAGAGGCCATAGATTTTGATAATATCAGAAAGAGAAAACAGAGCCTACCCATCTACTGTGCTTCTTTCTTTTTCTTTTTTATGGTCTTTTTTGGGTTGAATTAAAAAATGGGTACTGGTTGGAGACGAGCCTTCTGCACTACAATCCCTCGAGATCCAGCAGATCAAACCAGAGTATCAGAGAAGCAGCAGAGAAGCCCAAGCCCAAGTCCCAGAAGCTGTACGAGGCTTGGTTTCTTCTCCAGTGGCAGCAGCAACCCTTCTACTCCGAGATTGCAATCTCAGCCGGTGATCTCAACCCAGAGCTCCATTGATGACCATGAAAGCCCCAGGCTGCTTGAATGCAAAACCAGTAGTAGCACTCCCAAGAGTACAAGAACTTCCTTTCTCTCCAGCTCAAACCCAACTTCTCCTCGATCCCCTCTCAAGCTCTCCCTCTTCAGAAACAGCTTCAAATTTCGAGTATGCAACTCTCTTAATTCACCCATTTATTTTATTTGCTACCCAATGATTTTTATTTATTTATTTATTTGTTTGGCTTATTGGGTTTTTGAATTTTCGTTTTCTGCGGGGACTTTTGCAGAGCAACTGTGGGATTTGCTTGAACAGCGTGAAGACAGGGCAGGGCACAGCCATATACACAGCAGAGTGTGGTCACGCCTTCCATTTCCCTTGCATAGCTGCTCATGTGCGCAGCCATGACAGCCTCGTCTGCCCAGTCTGCAACTGCACATGGAAAGACGTCCCTCTCCTCGCCATCCACAAAAACCTCAACCAATCCCGAAACGACGTCGTGGAGCCCACCAAACCCAAGCCCAGGGAAGTGGAGAAGAAGATAATAGTGGAGGCCGCCTCACCCAGAGCCTCATCGAAGCCATTGTACGACGACGACGAGTCTCTTTTCTCTCCCACATCACGGATCATCCCTATACCAGAAGCCGACGATGAAGACGAAGACGCCACAGACCCATTCCCCGAAAACGACGACGTCGAGGAGTTCCAGGGCTTTTTCGTCAATCCGAACCCTTCATCTTCCGACGCGCGAATCAACGGCCGAGATATCAGAACCAATAATGTCCAGGTCAGGATTTTACCCGAGTCCGCTTTACTCTCGTCGGGTCGGGGCTTCGACACCTACGTCGTGGCTTTGCGGGTCAAGGCTCCTCCGCCCCCAGTTTTTAACACTTCGCGTCGTGTTTCGATCGATTTGGTGACGGTGCTCGACGTCAGCGGAAGCATGACCGGCGCGAAGCTCCAGATGCTGAAACGCGCCATGCGTTTGGTCATTTCGTCGCTCGGCTCCAACGACCGGCTTTCGATTGTCGCATTTTCAGCAACCACGAAGCGGCTGCTGCCGTTAAAAAGAATGACGGCTCACGGTCAACGTTTGGCCAGGAGAATCGTTGACCGGCTTGTGTGCGGTCAGGGGACCAGTGTTGGCGATGCATTGAGGAAGGCGACTAAAGTGCTTGAAGATCGGAGAGACAGAAATCCGGTTGCCAGTATCATCCTCTTATCGGACGGTCAGGATGAGAGGGTGAAAATTTCAGCCCATCAGCGTCAGGGATCCGGCCACGTGTCGGCTACCCGATTCGCTCATATTGAGATCCCGGTTCATGCTTTCGGGTTCGGTGAAACCGGCGGCTACAGCCAGGAGCCGGCTGAGGACGCGTTTGCCAAATGCGTTGGGGGAATTTTGAGTGTGGTTGTGCAAGACTTGAGAATTCAGCTCGGCTTCGATTCCGGCTCGGCTCCCGCTGAGATTGCAGCCATCTATTCGTGCAATGGAGGGCCTGCGGTGCACGGTTCAGCTTCCGTGCGGCTCGGCGACTTGTACGCCGAGGAAGAGAGGGAGCTGCTCGTTGAGCTGCGTGTTCCCCGAGCTTTGGCTCGCGGGAGCCACCATGTTATGTCAGTCCGGTGCCTATATAAAGACCCGGCTACTCAGGAGATTGTGTACGGGAAAGAGCAGGCGCTTTTAGTACCTCTCGCTGATGCCGCTCGATCAGCTTCCGGTCCAAAGATCGAACGATTAAGAGGTCTTTTTATAACCACACGTGCCGTAGCCGAGTCACGGAGATTGGTTGAGCATAACGACTACTCTAGCGCGCATCATTTGCTTGCATCGGCTCGGGCTTTGCTCCTAAAGTCGAAGTCTGCATCGGCTGAGGAGCACGTACGCGGCTTGGAAGCTGAGCTGGCGGAGCTGCATTGGAGGAGACAGCATAAGATCATGGAGGAGCAGCAGCAGATGCTGATGATGATCCAACGGCGGAGGGGTGGCAGCAGCAGCGAGAGGGAGATAGCCGTGGACGAAAACGGGGAGCCGCTTACGCCGACATCAGCGTGGAGAGCGGCTGAGAAGCTGGCTAAAGTGGCTATGATGAAGAAGTCGTTGAATAGAGTCAGCGACTTGCACGGCTTTGAAAATGCTAGGTTTTAATATTTATTTCTAGAGGGAAAATAAAACAGCATTTTTTCCTCTTTAATTTTATTTTTTGTAATTTTAAAAATTGGATAATATGATCATTATATAATAGGGACAAGGTGGTAGTAGACGGGCGCGACCCTCTGACGAAACTATACTATAATTCAGGCTTTAAAGCCGTAGTTTACACTCGCTCATCTGTCCACGAATACGGTTCCCTTCTTTTATTCTATAGCTTTTATTCAATTAGGGCGAATACCTTGTAACCGAATTTCTTTCTTGAAAGATATGCTACTTCCCGGTCGAGCTGCTCATTGGGTGTTTTTTGGTTTTTGTTGCTTTTCTTTTTCAGTCCTTTTTATTTTGAGACATTTCCATTTGCATGATGAACCGGAAGGGGCAGAATGATAGGTGGGTTAGCAAAGGACTGAATTAGTGAATAAAGTAGGGTGAATGATGTATTCAAAATGATGAACAAATCATTAACTTTAAATAAAAATCATAACTTATCAATATTTCAAGGACAAATTACTTTAGATCCTTCTAGCTTTCTAGGAGACATGAAGGTCTTGTACCCTAATTTTTCCTTTTTGTATATCATCATCAGGCTCCCTTCTGTCCTCATCAACTCAAACCGAGAAATCCAACGACACCTCATTCGATAAAAACTTTCCGTTCGAAAAAAAGTAGTCTAAAAGTTAGCCCTAGTCATTTTTGAAACGACTCTCTCCGTTCCTCTTTTTGCCTCATATTCTCTCACCATCTTCTGCCCACTCCCAAAAAGAAAACCCAGTCCAATACCAACTCCTCAAAACCACTATCTAGGTTGCATAAGTAGCTCAACCGTGATCAAACATGGCAAATGACTAGCTAGCTTCACTGAAAAAATTTCACGCTCAAAATCTCCCCCAAAAGGCTCTTTTATTGAACAATATTTTCATAATTATTAGTGTTATTCCAAAAAGGCTTGCACTCTAACCCACTGAAGTTATTCTGATCACTATGCCCCCTTTATCAAGCACAAGATACACACGGTTGCAGCAAAAATCTGCAAGTCCCACACGGCCTGGTGGTATTTCCGCAACTGTAACCAAAGGGTTCTTCACTTCTCAGTGGTGATATATTTTTTTTTGGCTTCCGCAGCAAAGCTTCCAACTAGTTCAGGCCATACAAACTTATGTCCTGTAAGAAATCAACACTTAAGTTTGTAAATATTCTGTCAACATTTCAGTTTTAATTTCGCTAAAGAAAATCTTATGTAACATGAAAGAAGGAGAAAAACTTTCAAAATGGGTCCGATTAGAATAGGTTAATGGTTCGATCTTTTTCAATGTGAAAAAAAACCCTTCTACTGTAAAATTTTCTCATAATTTATTTATTTATCTTTAAATTGAGGAAATGCACAGCATACTAAGATAGGCTAGTAGGGTAAAACATACCTCGCTCAATGCAAAACATTTTCTTCTTCTTAAAATTTAGTATTTAATGTAAAAAAAGTTAAAGGAATTCAAAAGAAAAAAAAAGTCGAAGAAATTGAACAAATGTCAAAACTCCATTTGTCTTGAGGATGATAAGTTCCTCCTCAATTTTAAGAAGCCAAGTTTTATCCGTTATATATAATGCATGCTATTTTATTAGATAAAGAAAATTACTGTTATCAAAATCTCCCACATCTTGGGATAAATATGTTACGAAATTACATGTGAAAAGTAAGAAAATAAAGAAAATTATTTCGTCCAGTGCACATGTCTAATGTGTGTATTTGTATATTAAAAGAAACAGGGGCGAAGCTGAAAGAGTCGCTCTTTTATAAGAAATAGCCAAAATTTACTCCATACTTTCATAAATGTCAGTTTTTATAAAAACTTTTAAAAATAGCCAAAAACTCACTTAAATAGACTCAAATACCCTCAAAATTAAAAACGAACAAAAGAAAGAATGAAGCCTGAATTCATGATTACGATACAAAACATATTAGGAAGTTCAGTGTTTGAATCTGGGTTTGGCTTGCTGCCATCTTAATGTCTTCTCTTTAATGAAAGACATATTTGGACCAAAAATAAAAAAAATTCTTTTCTATGCTTATTTTTTGCTACATTTTTTTCTTCTCCCAGTAATATAATTATCAATCTGTTTTATTATAATTGAACTGAATTTCATTTATAGTTGGTGAATTGAATTTCATATGATTGAAAACGGCTTTTGGGAAGGGGAGGTTGAATTGAGGTCTGGGAGGGTGGGAAAGGGGATGGTGTAATAACCCAAAACAAAATATCTAAAAATTAGTATTAATTTATTCTAGGAGAAAGAAGATTTTGCCCTCGCATTATTTAATAGGAAAAGTTGACTTTTTGATCGAGAAGGAATTTGGCAATTCCACTATCGCTGGTGTGTAGAGCACGACGAAACGAGTCCGTAGACACGGAGTAAATTCGAATCGGAGTTGTAACGAAGAAAATACGGTCAAAAGACCGCAAATGGCAAAATGGTAATTTGGAAAAAAGTCAGATTTTTATCTCTTTCTCCTCTCTCTCTCTCTCTCCTCAGTTTCTCTCTCCTCTCTCTCTCTCTCTCTCCTCCCGCGCGACCAGCCGCGCGCCTCCTCCCCTTCCAGCTCGTCCCACCGCCACCACAGGCCGGCTCGATCTCCGGCACCGGTACCAATAGCTTCGTCTCGTCGCCGCCGTTCTTCCGCGACCCGTCGCCGCCCTTGGGCCGCCCGGAACTCCCCGGAAACGGGAGATTTCCGACCGGTTTTCACCCGAACTTCTCTCTTCTTGTTCTCCTTCGTTTCTCATCCAAATCGTTCGAGTAAGGTATGGATTCTTACCTATTTTTCGTGCTCTAACTGATGGTTGGCTGGATTTTGATCGATTTTAGCTGTAGAACACTCGATTTTCGAATTGAAAATCGGTCGAAATTCGGCCGCCGTGATCGGCCATTTTCGGCCACTTTTTAGGGTATTTCCAAGAACAAAAGTGACTCCAAGTGGGGTGTTTTACCTAAGATAGGAGTTTGGAGTCTCGGTTTTGAGTTTTTCCGGCTAGCCGTTATCGCTTTGGACACCCAAACTGTCGGCGCATGGCAGCGCCCGGGTGAGGGTAGTGAGGTGACTCTGTGTAGTTTTGCGATCCTCGTGTTGTCACGAGCGCGTAGGATTTCGCAGATCTCAATTTGGAGTTCGTTTGAGCCCCGAACATATTTTCCATATTGCGAGATTCCTGGGTGCAGTATCGTCGAGCCGTTGGATCGCACTCAACTTTGGGTATGTCGTTCTAAATGATTTCAGGATCGTGTAGGATTCGACGGATTGCGAATCGGAGCCCCGGATGCTCCGAAATCGCAAACCCTGGGGCTGGGGTTTGGATTTTAAGCGGTAACGCGATTTTGGCTAATCCGACTGTCTGTTTCGGACCAAATTTGCAGGACATGGGTCTTTCTCTGTGAGGAAGCTCTAGAAAAGCCCAGATCGGCCATCGGAGATCGTGGACCCCACGGAATTCCAGGTCGACCGGTCTAGCAGTTTATCGTTTAGTAAAGCTTCGGGTCTTTTAAGACCGTTCTAATTGTCTGAAAGGCTAAAGTGGGCATAGGAGTGACTTGAAATGAGTGCACGCATTTCTAGGAGCCGGGGGGTCAGGGTTTTAATTTAATTCTTTTATTGAGCAGTTTATTAATTTAATATTCTTGGTTAATCAGGCACCAGAGGCCCGACCGACCCACAGGAGGGACCTTCAAAAGGTCCAGCTAGCTCGGACCAGCAGTGAGTGGACTTTCTTTCATAAATAATTTTATATAAATGAGTTTATAAAATGAGTTTTTATAAATGAGTTTATTTAAATAAATTTCATATTTGATCTTGAATAAGTTTTAGTGAATGTTTCTGAGCATGATTTGTGCAGTAATATGTCTATAATCCTATGCTGCTTAGTTGCACATACTAAACAATTATAGAAAACAGAGTTGAGGCTTGTATCAGATAAGATAGCAACATAATTTTAGATTACAGTTATTTATCAGACTTTTCTAAAGTAATTTATTTTAAAACCACCATGTACCCGTTTTTGGTGATTACCCTCAGTTGGACCGATGTCTACGGACATCCGGTCTATTTACAGTTCTGTCAGTGCACTTGACATTGCCTCATGAGTTTCGGGGACGCTCGGACCGTGAGTGCCAGGATTTGCGGCTCGGCAAACTTGGTGTCTCGAGACCTGCCAGGATTTGCGGCTCGGCTGACTTCGTGTCCCCGAGACCTGCCAGGATTGCGGATCAGGCTGACTACGGTCCCCTGAATCCTGCCAGAGCGGCTCGAGTCAACTTGGTGTCATCGAGACCTGCCAGAGGATCAGGCTGACTATAGTCCCCTGAATCCTGCTAGTTTGCGGCTCGGATAGACTGTGTGTCGCCGAGACCTGTCAGGGGAGTTGACAGATTTACAGGGGTACACCTAGGTGGTAGATTTAAAGGGATTTCAGTACTTTTATGAAATTATCGTTTTCAGTCATTTTATATCAGTATTTTTCGATATTCGTGCATGTTTCATATCAGCATAGATACATATACATATACATGTTGAGTGAATGCTTTATATTTGAATACAGACGAACTTTAGATTTACATCCCTATTTATTTTTATAACGAGGGTTATTATGTTTATGAACTGATTTGAGAACGTCATCTTTGTCCACTCACACTTTCAACTTGTTTTTCGCCCCCAGGCCGTAGAAGTGCGAAGGAATCCACCACGGGCCACTCCTAGCTCCCGCGCCACCCACCAAACGTAGGATTTCGTTGTAAATTACTTAAAGTTTTGTAAATTTATAGAAATTGCTCTGATACCTGGTTGGAACTGAGAACCAGAGTTGAGAATCGTGTATTTGATTTATTCTGGCAGTTGGTGTGGAGTTTATTTGTTTGTTTAACAGGTGGAAGATTTTGGGTTTGGACAAATTACAGGGAAGACTCTGCCGAATTTTTGGCAGGAGTCTAAGGGAAGTTTTAATCGTATTTGTAACAGGAAGGGTAAAAAGGTCATTATGCTCGACATTCGCCAGGTGTCGGACACGCACAGGGTCCGGCCCGAATTCCAAAGTGGAATTAGGATCGGGTCCTGTCAGATGGTGATATGAGAGAGTCATTCCTCCCTTTTCTCCCCCTTTCAAACAATGAACCATTTCTATCTCTCTCTCTTTGAACTACAATGCAAATGGTCTAAATCGATTTTAATTCTTTTGAGGACACTTAAGTCTATTTAAGTGGACTTTTTGCTATATTTGAAAGTTTTTATAAAAATTGACATTTATGAAAATAGGGGGTAAATTTTGGCTATTTTTCATAAAAACTCCTCGTTTCTAGGGTTTTCCTTCTAGACAGGCCTAGGGTTTGCCTTCTAGTCTAGTGGCAGCCATTAGGGTTTGTGTAGTTTCTGTTACCTGCCTTCATAGATGCTTCCATGGCCTTGCTTGTCTTGTTCTCTCTGTGGCGGTTGGATATAGGCTCAAGCGATCACTAGGGTTTCGGACTAGGAACATGCCAACACATAAATCTTGCATTAACAGTTATAATGAAAGACAAATATTTTTTTAAAATAAAAAATCTGGGATTTGAGCGTGTTTAGAAGGTAACCCCCCGTTGAGGACGTGGATTCCTCAAAAAATTTTACCGGGGATGGGGGCGGGGAAGAGAACAGGGATGAGTAGCAAGCGCTGGGATAGTATTGCAATACCTGGTCGCGAATCGACCCTTTGACAGCCCTGTCATAGCCCATCTAAAGAATTATTATTAATTATAATATCAAAATATGTGATTTAAAATGAAATTGACAAAACATAAATGGTAGGTTTCAGAAATTACACTAACACCCATTTCGTTATTTTTACACTTGTTTTCACACTAACATACATGAAGTTTGAACTTGTATTCACAAAACCCATTCAATTAATTTTACACCTAAAAATTGTTCGTATCATAAATAAAAATTTCTCCACATAAACCATAAAGATTGCACATACACTCCTAAGATAGACCTGACTTGGACTAAGTCATGTCCTAGATTTGGTAAGGTGTTGGACTAGGAGCTGGAGCACCATCCGATGTATGGATGGTGGAAACATGACTATAATTCTAAGCTATGGAAATAATTCTAAACTATTAAAATCATTATTCCCTAAATATTACCCCCTCCCCCTCCCTAGCTATTGACAAATTAAAAAAAATCACAAATTAATTAATTGCACTAATTATAAACTAATATATAGATCCAAATCAAAGTAATTAACTTGAATCATATTCCATGAATCACTTGTTTATGTATAATCAACTTTAACAACATCACAAAAACAGGAAAGTAACACACGTGTGTATCTAGTGAATTGGAATCTCAGAACCGGCCCTCACAAAAACCTAATCCCCAACTCTACCCAAAGAGTTCTGACAAAACAAAATATTAATAATAAACTCTACCGAATAGAAAACAAGAAAAATTTCCATTTGCCAATTCCCAAACATGGGGTGCTTGCAACGAAACCAACACTATCAAAAGAAAAAAGAAAACCCAAAAAATCCAAAACAAACAAAAAACGAAAGAAAATGCCTGCCAGTTCATGGGGTGCTTGCATGCATGCATATGTTTTTAAAATTCAAGCCATAATTAAATTTTAGGTCCAACCTAACTTTAAGTCTTCTGAGTCAATAACCCAAGGACGTTTGGTCATTGTCCACTAATAGCCGAAATAATATCTGACCATGACATTTTGACATCCCCATTGTTTTTTTTCATTTTAAGGCCAGGCATAGAAATACAAGTTGAAAAAGGATTTGCAGTTTAAGGAAGTACTGCATGTGAAACACTCCATGAACTGGAAAGCATTTCACCACCAATGATGATCTTTGATTTATTTTGATGGAAAACTGAGCAATATTGCTTGTGATTATTCCCTTCACAAATAGCTAGTGTATTGCTTGTGTTACTTACTCTGTCAGCAACTTGAAAATCTGAGTGCAATGGAATCCAAATATATTGTTTGGTTTTTTTTTGCATTGCAACCTTGTTTACCATTTGCTTATGCATTGGAAATCCAAGTACGCGATGCAAAGAAAATGAGAGACAAGCTCTTTTGGTGTTCAAGCACGATCTTGAAGATCCTTCAAATTGGCTTTCGTCCAGGGCTGGTGAAGGAGATTGTTGCAGTTGGTTTGGAGTTGTCTGCGACAATTCAACCGGTCAATTCAAAGTAATTTGTTTGAAGACGTTTGGTTCTATCTGAGCTTGGGACTAGGATTTCTCTTCGGGTTTTGGAGTGTTCTTGGCACTTTACTATTGAACTTGAGTAGTTATTTCTTATTAATGTGAAGTCATGGATGCTCAGAAAAGTTCAACCTACTTGAATTGTATATATATCATCGCGTAAAACTTCTTTGTTGTTTTGTTACATATATTACTTTCGCAAATGCGCGACAAGAAGTTATGAAAATCTTTGATGTGTTTATTAGCACGTTACACAGCACGAAACCGCATCTACAAAAGAAAGCAAAAATCTCAACAAAAATGATCAATTGCAATTTATTAATCTCAAATATGCAAATATCCTTTAATTACAAGAATTAACAGTATTACAGATACAGACGACACACCATAAACAATACGACAATCGTACCAACATGAATAATTTCACCTCATTATTTCGATACAAAGCCGAACAGCCATTTAGGAACATGTGGTGGACATATTTCAGAACTCCCAGATAAGAATCAGGTTAAAGTGTTTTACACAAAAGAATGAATTGGAAGATCCCCAAGCCGGGACCAACACGGTTTATCAATGGAGTTGAAGATTACACCAGAGCGAACACTAAAATGACTGTGAGGATGCTTTCCCCTTATTCAAATTTGAGGAAGTAGATGTATCATGGAAGAAATTTGACATCGAGCTTACTTCTGGGTTTGTTCCACCTTAGCTCGAATCTTCTGTTCCAAGACCGAAATTTCTGTCTCAAGACTGAACATTCTATTAAGAGCATGCATATTCTCAAGGGTTTCACTCAGAGTTCGGCTATCACTCCCATCGCATCTCAAGTGCTGCATTGGACCATGAAGGAGCTTGTTCACAATACCTCGGCTAAGATCATCGACAGCTCTTCTAGTTTTCTTTGAGATGTCATCACCCATTTTTGATAAACATTTCTCAAGCTCTGCAGCTCTGATTCTTTCAGCATAAGCTCTTAATTTCTTGATGGTAGGGACTGTCTCCAATGAATCCCTCCATGCTTCAAATTGTTTTGATTCTTCAGTAATAATTTCCTGAGCTTCCATTGCTTTCCGGAGGCGATCCTCTTTGTTGGCAGCCACAACCTCCTTAAGGTCATCAACATTGTAAACTCGCACACCATCAACATCAGCGACACATGAGCCCACATTCCTAGGGACAGAAATATCTACAAAAAACCTTGAACCACAAGTCTCTGGACCCACAACAGGAAGGTCCTTTACATCCTCTTTGAAAAATAATGGGGTTTCTGATGCCGTGCTTGTAAAAATCACATCTGCCTCAGCTGCACAGGTAAGCATTTCTGTGAGAGGCTTGTAGATTATCTCAACACCATTCAACTCCTCACGGACTGCAGTCACTCTCTCCTCGGTTCTATTCACAACAACCATCTTTGTGCAACCTTTTGCTACCAAGTGTTTGATCACAAGCTTCCCCATCTTCCCAGCACCAATCACCAACATTCTCGCACTAGCATGTGAGGATGCAGGAAGCTTCATCAAGGCAAGTTCAACAGCAGCAGAGCTTACAGAAACTGCCCCAGCAGCAATGTTAGTCTCAGTTCTAACCCGCTTTCCTACGGTGATTGCATGCTTGAACAGCCCACTAATGTTCCTGCCGAAGCCAACAACTCCTTGCCCAACTTTAACAACTTGTTTCACCTGAGCAAGAATTTGACCTTCTCCCAGGACAAGAGAGTCAAGACCTGCTGATACTTCAAAGAGATGCTGTGTGGCATCTTTATTATAGAGCAAAAACCGGTGCTGGCATAGCTCAGAAACAGGGACCCCACTTGTCTGCAAATAAAAGCAAATAGAATGTTTGAGATCAAGAAATGATCATAATCAATTCAGGATACTTTTCTTTTTTTAATAAGAAGGTGAAAGTAAAGAGCATACAAGGTCAAGTGTAAACTACACATGAAAAGAGTGTAATTCTTCTTTCAAAGGAAAAGAAATTAATTGCTAAAATGTAAAATACAAATGTTGATCCATGTCACAAAACACATGCAAAAGAGTCCCTCATAATCCATTACACTATTGTCCCAGAAACACATTATAAAGAGAAGACGAGTACCTTTGACATCCACTCAGTCACTTCTTTGACACCACGATGCTGAGATAGAGCAACAACATATATCTCCATTCGGTTGCAGGTGCTGAGAACAGCAGCTTCTTCTATATGATTTAAGCCACACAGTTCCCCTATGGCTCGAGGCCATTCTGCTTCTGGGATGGCTAGTTTTTCACGCATTTCAACAGGTGTTGTGTGAATACTAAGCCCAATGACCACAATGCTGCTTCTTTCCTTTGTATATCCTGAGAAGATTAGTTTTAGAAATTTCAGTCAGACAATATTATACAAATAATTTCAATATCTAAAAGAACATATGCATTGTTAAACAACCTTGAATTATGAATTCACAAACTGGTGGGTTGCACAAATGTAATTAAACCTAATTTTATGTTCTAGTGAATGCTGGCAGCAAATTTGCCACGGGGTTTAAAAAGTGAAGATTATCCTCTAAATGCAATCAAACAAGTGTCATAAAAAGCTTCTGAACAGACCAGGGATGCGGTAAATGAAAATATATCTCTAACTTATGAAACAGTGGAAGTCATGACACTTGAACCATATCATCAAGTTTCCCTTCCAGTTTTTTCCCTACAGGTAATAAACTCATCAATACATATGTGATACAAGACCAACTGTGGATGGGAAAGATAGTATCGGCTGTGTTTTCTGTTATACTCTAAATTTCATACCATGAAGATACTTGGGCCAAACAGAAAAATCCCAAACTGCACTTTCTTATCCAGCAATTCTAAAACCCAGAAACTCTACGAAAATTCAAACAGATATATTGTGGTTTATATTTATTCACTCATTCAAAAAGTGACTAACTTAAAAAATCAAAATGCAATATACAAAATACCAACAATTGCAATATGCAATATGCATTAACCAAACCAACAATTGCAAGCAGAAAATCCAATTCCAGCACAAACCCATCAAAGAATCCACCAAAAAGTTCATAAATTTAAAAGAAAAACAAATAAAGTAGAAGGTATTAATGGGAAAATAGAAACGTACTATCAGCAGCAGAGGTCTTGAGCTGCTCAAGAGCCGAAATATTGGAAACACTCTGACCGGTCTGGACAGCAGCATCAGAAGCAGCCACTTCGCACCTCACTCCCCTCTGAATCACAGCCCTTCTGCTCCTGACGGGTCTCAAAGAACCGGACAACGAGCAAGAACCATTGGAGGCCCTCGACGACGTTGTCGCAACCGACGAAGAAGATTTCAACAACAGAGCCTCCAATTTTGCTCCGGCGAAACTGGTCGACACCGCCATTAACCCAAACGACAGAGCGTTTCCAAAAAAACCCTCAGAATTGAAGAAGAGAAGAGAAGAGAGGAATGGGCTGTGCGCTAATGGGGCTGCTCAACGAAAACTGGCCGTTGGGTTTGGTTTTAATTTTTTTTGGGAAAAGTTGGAGGGTGTTTTGGTGGGTACGAAAGAATTGACCCCCTCTCGTTCTGAGTCTTTTTGAGACTCTGAGGAGTTGATGACAATTGGGATATGAGTTGGGGATTTTGGGAGGGTGGGGTGTTTGGGATTTCTTTGGGTTCTGATTGGCAGATGGAACACACGTTTTATCCACACTCTCTTCATCTTCCATGGGCCCTACATTGAGATTTGAAAATCATTAGATTTTGATGGCAACAAAAATAAATAAGAATTTTGTTTTTGCTGGAAATGGAATGGTTAATTGTGTGGGACAATCCAGTGTTATGTTATTAAATGGTTAAAATTGTTCAGTTTTTAATTTTGTAGTCAAATAAGAATTTCGCTAGCAACTAAACTTAAAATGCAAAGAAGACACTTCTGTTAGCGTAAAGTATTGAGTTGTGATTATCTTACTGTTTTCTTTAAAATGATATTTTATAAATGAGAAGAGCTTGCATGTCACGGAGATAGTATTATTTTGTCATCCCTAACCAATCATATTTTACTATGTA
This sequence comes from Prunus dulcis, assembly GCF_902201215.1. Classification (NCBI taxonomy): domain Eukaryota; kingdom Viridiplantae; phylum Streptophyta; class Magnoliopsida; order Rosales; family Rosaceae; genus Prunus; species Prunus dulcis. The sequence goes on from NC_047650.1 coordinate 40,529,497, forward strand.
AGACAATTATCACACATACAAACGCGATTACGCATGTTCTGCATAGATATGGTCTAATTCAAAAAAGTTTGATTTTTTCCTTTTGCCTCTTTGGTATAACCAAAAGTTAGGCTTATATTGGTCTTAATCAATAAGCATTCTCCAAATGCTAGTATACTGACAAACTAACTTCTGCTAAAACCAAAAATGGGTATCAAACTAAAAATGTTTCACTGATTCTTTCACACTGATTTGCATGATGCCCTTTTTACAAAACAAAAAAAGATGAAAGATATACAACATACAAGAAAGGGATAAGGTAGGGAGAGGTGGGGTGTGAAGATATGTGAAAGAGATTGGTTTGTGAGATTTCAGGCCTCTGTTGCCACAACTTTGATTACAAAGTCGTACGTGGAGAACAAATATGCTCTCACTTTTGGATATGCAACTTTGTGGTTTTCATAATTTAATCACTACGTGTGACTTTTTCTACCATTCTATCATTTATATGCTCTTCTGTAATATCATGCGATTGCAATTTGGACATGTTTACCTCTAGCAGCAAAATATTTTTATTCTCTTTTTTGGCCTGATATTATATGGATTCTTTGACAAATTTGCAACCCCGATATTGTCCAAATTTTTTCTAAACTCACCATCCTCTAAGTAAAAAAAAGAAAAAAAAGGAGCATTTGAGCTATATCTTTGAGAGGAAAAAAGAAGAAGCTAGAAATTAGTATGTGCCGGAGAATTTACCCATACATCTGAGATTTTAGATTTGATCCCCCTCTCCCAATATCATTTATATCAAAAAAAAAAAAAAGAAATGTGGATAGGTTTTTCGATGTGCACTAACATATTCAAAAGTCTATATTCCATCCAAAATTGAGAACAGAAATTTCTTTTAAAAAAGTACCATGATCGTATATTTTGCGTGGACAATAATTTAAAATGAATACTTTAAATGCGTGTAAAACCCTCTAGTTCTCCCTTTGTTTTTTATTTCAAGTTACTTAACGTCATTGGTCGCGAATGATTGAACATTGCATTCCGATGTAGAATATTGATCAACATGATAGAAAAATAGTGAGGATTAATAATCAACTAGACAGAACAAAACTAATAAAGTACCAAACCTATGAGCAATATTGCATAGAAGTACTTTAGGAGCAATATAATGTGAACTGTATTCTTCCAAAGCCTGACTTAAAGGATCTAATCCGACAATCTTGCCGTAATGTTTTTGTCAACATAATCCGACAAGCTTGAATTTCTTTCCAGCCGTTTGCATATCTGCATTGTGTTTTACGAAACAAAAAATGCAAGCTAAAACACATGTCGATCGGCTAATCCGACTCGTGCTCCGCAGTTCTCATGTTTTTGTTAGCAAAATGAAGAAGAGGAAAATCCCTAGCTTGAATTCATCTTCATTCTAGTTTTAGAACATGATCTTGGGTGCTTTCCAAGATAACAGTACAACTTGATACAAACTTGGTATCTGTATCTGTATTTTTTAACAACACTTTTCAAGAAAAAGGAGTTGATTTTAGTGCAAAAGGCTACTTTCCCACCAATAAGGACATTGATTTTGGTGTTAAAAACTCTGCATATCTTCAAAGTGAATACAAAGGCATGCACGATTTTAGAAGTTCTATGCACAATTGGCCAATCTCTCTCCTCCTTAAGAATAGAGAATGAATGTGATTAAGATGGACCACAATATTTTTCGGGTTAAACAATGAAGGGTTCGAGTGTATAATCTGAGCATAACAAGCCTGACCAAAAGAATAGTCACCATCTACCTTTGTCTAGCTTATAGTGCTGCTGAGAGTATATTATTCCACGCTGGAGGAATGGAAACTTTTCATTCGTTTTTAAAACATTTTGCCAATTGGTTTTGAGTTAGATCTTCCAATTTTAACATGAAATCAAAGCCACCTGTTATTCAAGTCTTCTACCTATATGTGTCTACGTGTATGAAGAACAATTAATTCATTCGTTGTCTACAAGTAAAATCATACTAGCATTGCAAGTTAAGCTATGTTAAGAAGTCAAATAGTAAAGGGCTTGTAGTTCAAGTGGTTATCCATGCACTTAAGATTCTGTGTTCGACTCTCCATTTTCTCAATATCGTTTGTATTAAAATTAAAAAAAAAAAAGGTCCTGCAAGTCGAAATCAGTCCGATTCTATCCCAATCAAATATGTTATAATTGCAGACTTAATTGAACAGAAAAAAGAAAAAAAGAAAAAAGGTTTAAACAAACAAAAGGTGGAAATACTTCAAAGGCTGACTTCCTAGGATACATTGGCTGGTTTGAACATTAAGTTGGGTTGCCTCAGACCATAAAAAAAGTTGGGTTGCCAAACTCTTGATGTGGCCCCTCTACTATTTGGAGATTTCTATGTGTTCACTAAGCCCATAATTTTTTTTTGTAGCCTTTCAATTAGGGCTTGGTCCTCCATTGTAACAAAAGAAGAATAGCCCTATCCCATCCAAACTTTGTGTTGGACTGATGCAAGAACCTAGCCCATTGAAAATCTCTGTTTGGATTTGGACCCTGATTTTTAGTCGGAACTTTGAGTGTGGACATCTTATGCTAATTTCTGAAGTGAGAATATGTGCAATATAGGTGCAACAAAATGGAGTGTAACATACTCGAATTGGCTATAATTTGGTAGAACTAATTACCCAACTTCCATTGTATCTCATGGGTGAAGCCGATTAAGGCCCACAAGGGTCATTTGATCCTTCTCACCCTTTGATAATTTGTGTTTTGTATGCGTTGCATTTGACTCAATTGCTTTCTATGGCTGACCCTTTTTATCTTTTGAGTTTACTCAACCAAGTACACTATAAAATCCCTCTTGGCTCTAGTAGTATCTTTGTTCTAACACAACATCACATAAACACATCTTATAATTTCTAATTTTCTCATGATTTTTTTAAACGAATGAGCAATCAATTAGGCAAAATTCTCACTCTCGCTATTTAAAATTGATCCTCCTTGATAAATTTTCTTGACTCTGCCACTAGTAACTCTTGCAATTTTCATCTAAGTTTAAGGTCTGAGGTTGCTTTCTTCGCCATTACTATTCCTCATGACGTCAATGCGCTCATGACAAGGACAAGAACCATCTGAAAATTAAGACACAAAAAGAAAAGAAAAAGAGATGAGGATGAGCCCAAAACTAGAGCAGCCCTGTGATTATTTGGAAAAACAAGAAAATAAAAAGGAAACTACAGAGAGTGATCTTGTGATACATCACGGATAATTCTCTGTCACTTGAAACTTGTGATTAGATCATTAGATGTTAGCTTGTGACAGTACAAACAATAAACTCTTATGACTGTTCCCTCTTTATTTTCATGGAGATAATTGTTTTCTTCTTTTTAATTTGAAAAATTATATATTATTTTTCAAAACACAAAAATATTTGAACGTATACAAAAGGGTTTCTTTTTCTTATCCAGCATGGATACTGTTTGAAAACCGCCGTGTCATTTGTGATGCCCTTGGCTTCAATTTTATCCAAACATGCTTTGTAAAGTTGTGATGGATAGTGTAAGAACATTGAATGTAATTTTGTGGGCGACAAAAGTAGTATCTTCTTTTACTCATAACACTGTTTCTAGATACATTCTTAGTTTTCATTACGAATTTGGTATCGGAGAGGGCTAGACTGGTACCACACCGATGCTGACCGGCCGAGTAGAAGCAACCTTGACCATATGTTGACCATCTGAAGCAACCCCACCCCAACACAAGTAAAGGAGCCTTTAGTTTAGGGCAACAACTTTGGTCACATTCTACGGTGCTCATTGGCTTATAAATTAAGTATTGAGCAAAGCCCAATTTGGCTGCACAAGATAGAGATGCATCATGATCATGCATGAACAGATAACAGGTGTAACAGCGGTTACGTTCTTATCCTTGCCCAACAACTGCAACAATAGAAAACGCGTGCCACTTTTGTCACAACTTGACCTGCTCGCCCATATCGCAAGCGTCTCACATTTAATTTCCGTTTTGGAAATTTCTTCCTCTCCCGATTATGATTCTTGCTGACATGTCTCTTTCTTTTAGTTTTATGGGAGTCTCAACCATGGTTAAGCAAAACTAACCCAAGTTAATCCATAAATCTTGAATCCCGGGACTACTCAAATCCTTTTTATATAGATCATTTTCAAGTCTTTCATATTCTCAAGCTCTCTTTCATCCTCACGTTGACACTTACAAGCTTTTTCTTGTTGGCTTCTCTCACAATTTCTAGTCCAAGGTTGTCTTTCTTTGTTACCATATCCTTCACATACAAAAAGATAAAATCTGGTTACGGGTATCAATCTACAGAGACATTCGCAAATTTGATCAATAAAATTAGGGTTACGATTGATATCCGGTACCAGCCAATCATTGTTTTCGGCATAACAACTTGTTTATGATTTGCATTGGTTCATGTGCTAATATGCATGTTTAATATGTGTTATTTGCAGGGACTTGATCAAACATGGCTCAGAACAAGGGAGCAGAAAATGGAGGGTTTAGCTTCACGAGGACAGGAAGCATGGGACGCCAGGGGTTACCGAAGATCCAAACCCACCCTGAGGCCACGTCGGAGGTTTGCCACGACGACAGCGGGACGCCGGTGAAGGCGAAGACCATCGACGAGCTTCATTCGCTTCAGAAGAAGAAGTCATCGCAGCCCACCACTCCCATCAACGGGACGCAGGGAGCTTTTGCCGCCATTTCTGAAGAGGATCGCCAGAAACAGCAGCTGCAGTCGATCAGGTACGTACGCGCCGGTGCAGAGTAAGTTAGTATGCTGAGATCGAAACGGTGCGTTTTAATGTTTAACGTGGGTGTGGTTGTTTGTGATGCTATAGTGCGTCTTTGGCGTCGCTGACGAGGGAGACGGGGCCCAAGGTGGTGAAGGGGGACCCAGCGAGGAAATCGGAGGGCCAGAAGGCGACGCATGTGGAGCATCATCTGTACGACGCTTCCCTCTTTGGCGTTAGTGATAGCGCCCTCAAGTTTACCCACATCCTCTACAATCTCTCTCCTGCTGGTAATTTTTTAATTACATGCCATTTTTTTTTATCACAGTAATTTACTATTTTCTTCTAATATTTATAAAGTATTCTAGACTGGTAAGAATAAAAGGAAAAAAAACTGATCCATCAATTTGAAACTTAGAACAATTTGATAAAAGGAGGAGAAAAAAGTGACCCAATTTTTTTTTAAAAAGGAAAACAATTGACTCAACATCTATGCAAAATTGATGACAAACAATATGTTAAACAAATTTAGCAGAATAAATAAGACAATCAAAATATAATAAAACCTATAAAGCATACCAAATTAGGGGTATTTTAAGAATTTGAAAAATAAAATAACATTTACGCATAAGCATGTTTACTTACGGAGTCATGAATCGGGTAACTTAAGAATTTGGGAATAAGGAACTAAAATCGGATCAACTACTCTCCCTAGTTGATTTGATTTCTAGTTTGAAGGGTATTTAATTACGAATTTTACCATGGAACTACTCATAATTTTTTAATTTCGCACATGTAAATAAACGCATGAAAAATCATTATAATGCTCATTACTGATAAGTAAACATACCATAAGCTTACTTAGGTATTTTCTTAGTTGAATCATAGTCATCGAAATTTGCCAAGAAAAAAATAATACTATGGACTATAAGTAAGAATAAAGTAGTTTGAAACGACTATAGGTCATAATAATTGATGACAGAAATATAGAGTACTGGATGAAAGATAATTTGACAAAACCTCTGTTTTTATTTGAATTAATGGAATATATCCAAAATTTGATTAATAAATAGAGTTATTTTACAGAATTGTACGAGCAGGCTATCAAGTACGAGAAAGGTTCATTTATAACAGCAACTGGTGCCTTGGCCACATTGTCTGGAGCAAAGACTGGTCGTTCACCGAGAGACAAACGAGTGGTGAAAGATGAAGAAACCGAAAATGAGCTTTGGTGGGGAAAGTAAGTGCTTTTCTACTGCTACCTTTTTTTTGTGGCCATTATATCCGTGATTTTTGGTCCTTTTTCTAGTAGTGATTTGATTTGATGCCCAGTGGAAAATACGTTCCCTGAAGTTGATTAAGCTATACATTTTCGTTAATCTTAATTAGGGGCTCACCCAACATTGAAATGGACGAGCACACTTTCTTAGTGAACAGAGAAAGAGCTGTAGATTACTTGAATTCCTTGGACAAGGTACGTACCACGTGTCGATACATCTTTTATTTAAGTTTTCACATGTGATTTAAGTCAGTAAGTTAAGATAGTGTGCCCATTCAATGTACCTAAGTTCGATAATCTTTTCCATAAATTAAATAAACAACTGGTATACGAATTTTAATTAGTTTGCTTTAAAATGGGCCTAAAATCATGAAGCAAACGTGTTAATCAGCTGGCAATGACTGTTTGCAAAGTTTAGCTTGGTGGATGCTTATCCTGTTAACCATTCCTGAATCTAAGGGATATGCAACGGTGTACATGATGATTGATGATGCTAGAAGAAGAATATGATATCCTCCCACCAACTTTGTTTGCTTTTTCCATGAACTTGACGTGGGCTACATGATATTATAAAGAAAAAGTTGACCAAAGTATTTTTAAGCCTTAGTGGCGGGTCTGACTATTTTAGAGAACTTCGTGGACATTTTCTTGTCCTTTGTGATAGCGTTCCACTCCTGTCATAATAAACTATACGTCCAAGTGTTTTGCTGGTAAAGTATTTAAATTAATTATTCAGTAAGAGACAACAAGCTATAATCATGTAAGGCGTTGACTTGTAGATTAGTGATATCAGATTCTTTTAGTAGTGTGTGTATGAGAAACTTCTCTTTCCCCTTATAGTTTAAACTATCGCTTCTATTACCTATATAAGATCAATCCTGCCTTTTCTTGCAAGCCAGGAAGCAAAATAAATATTGGATCAAGAATTTTAATAATCTTTTAATAAAAAATAAAAAAAGAATTTTGATAGTTATCTCTGTTTCTTCCAATTTAATCTGTAATGACTGGTGACCGCTGTTCTGATAATTCTGCAACTCAGGTATATGTGAATGATCAGTTTCTAAACTGGGATCCTGAACACCGAATCAAAGTTCGGATTGTATCTGCAAGAGCTTACCACTCCCTCTTTATGCATAACATGTAAGTAATGAGGTTGATTTTCTTGCCTGTATGAGCTTAAACATATTACCTGCTGGAACGTGACAGGTGCATCCGCCCTACTCCTGAAGAGCTGTTGGAATTTGGTACTCCGGACTTCACAATCTACAATGCCGGGCAGTTCCCGTGTAACCGTTACACCCACTACATGACTTCCTCCACTAGCGTAGACCTCAATCTTTCTAGGAGGGAAATGGTCATCCTTGGCACCCAGTATGCTGGGGAAATGAAGAAAGGCCTGTTCAGTGTCATGCACTATCTCATGCCTAAGCGTCAAATCTTGTCCCTACACTCCGGCTGCAACATGGGGAAAGATGGGGATGTTGCCCTTTTCTTTGGCTTATCAGGTAGAGTTTTATTGCATTTTCATGGCTGTATGCACCGTGATCAATCACCAGCCAACCAATTTTGCTTTATTCTTTGTTCCAGTTTCTTTTGTATCTTTGCAACTGATGATTCATATGTTTGCCATAGGCACTGGGAAGACGACTCTGTCTACAGATCATAATAGGTATTTAATTGGAGATGATGAGCACTGCTGGAGCAACAATGGTGTGTCAAACATTGAAGGTGGTTGCTATGCCAAGTGCATTGATTTGTCAAAGGACAAGGAGCCAGATATTTGGAATGCTATCAAATTTGGGACTGGTAACACCATGACATAACTCAACTTTCTACTTTGAAAATGAGTGTTAGTTTTTCTGGTTTGTGTCATGATTGAATTGCTATTCGTATTCTTATCAACTACGATTGCATATGTTTGGCAGTTGTGGAGAATGTTGTGTTCGATGAGCATACTCGAGAGGTGGATTACTCCGAAAAATCTGTTACTGGTAAGGTTCCTGCATATTTTTTAATAAACTGATTACTTTCTCTGTTTGAGCAAACTATCATTTAGTAAACTTTAAAAATGTTGTGGTGTTTGTTCGTGGATACTTATTGTAGCAATCCGTAGCACAAGCAACAATAAGTAGATCAGATTTTTCAGAAAGAATGACATGAAACATAATTCATACACACAACATTTTTTTCTGCACGACTAACATAAAAAACCATGTTTTGTTTCTTGCTGATTTTTGTTTTGACCTTCACAAAAATTGTTGCAGAGAACACTCGGGCAGCATATCCTATAGAATACATACCAAATGCGAAAATACCATGTGTTGGCCCCCATCCGAAAAATGTCATCCTTCTGGCATGTGATGCATTTGGTGTGCTCCCACCTGTGAGCAAGTTGAGCTTGGCACAAACTATGTACCATTTCATCAGCGGCTACACTGCTTTGGTACTTATCCTATCTTCTTTCCATTTGAAACATTTACTAGTTGCGTGCATTGCATATTATTGATGGAACTCCCAAATGTAAAAACAGGTGGCTGGAACAGAGGATGGTATTAAGGAGCCGCAAGCTACATTCTCAGCATGCTTCGGTGCAGCGTTTATAATGATGCATCCCACAAGGTATGCAGCAATGTTGTCTGAAAAGATGCAGAAGCACGGTGCCACTGGATGGCTTGTTAATACAGGCTGGTCTGCAGGAAGGTATGAAATTAATAGAAACAGAAATATACTGATGCATTTGATGATGCTCTTCAATTTTCTTTTTATCAATGGGGGAGGTGGGGATTCAAACTTGGGACATCTTCCGATGTTGGAATGAGAAATACCACTAGACTAAGAGCTAGTCGGATGGACTTTGATTATCTAACATTTAGTTTTTCTGCAGGTATGGAACAGGTAACCGTATCAAATTAGCCTATACCAGGAAGATTATTGATGCTATTCACTCGGGGAGGCTTTTAAATGCAAGCTACACCAAGACTGAAGTATTTGGTCTTGAGATCCCTACTGAGATTGAGGGTGTACCTTCAGAAATTCTGGATCCAACAAACACTGTCAGTTCACTCATTTTTATTTGGTTCCTTCTTATTTGATTGCTACTACACATTTTTGGCTGGCATTTAATTTGTATGAACTAGGTTTGAGTGAATTTTTCCAATGGCAGTGGTCAGACAAAAAAGCCTACAAAGACACACTGCTTCAGCTAGGTGGTCTGTTCAAGAAGAACTTCGAGGTATTCTTGAATCACAAGATTGGAAAGGACAACAAGCTCACAGAGGAAATTCTTGCAATGGGTCCAAATTTTTAATGAAATGAAATATTGGTGAAGGTGAAACAAAATGAAATGAAAGACGAACCTACATATGTGATGTGTAATGATTAAATCTTTCCCAAAGTTATGTATAAATTGCTACAATAATCAGCCAATAACTTCATCACTTTGTGTAAAGAAAGATAAGTGTCATTAAGTTTTCTCTGTTCTCTTGGGGTCGTGTGTTGGGTACCAAACTGAATGCTACTGAGCACCCTAAACCTCCTTCCCACTTCAACCAGTTTTATTCCAACAAAATTGTTTTTACTTTGAGACTCTAAATTTCATGTTGGTATTTGGATATAAGTTGCTGAATAACTAAGAACTTATGTTTATTTTGGGAATTTTGGTATCGAGGGCTAGACTTTTTTTGTTTTAGTACAAGCGATTGGAGAAAAAGGTTTACACAAATATTCGAGTGCCTGGGGTTTCAAACACCCCCACTGGCATCAAGGACTATAATCTTATGAGTGGCTTTTTTATTTTTATTTTTTGGGCAACTATGAGTGGCTTGAAAATAGAGGAAAATTGATGTGGACATTTAAACAACTCATTTCGAAGAAACCCAAGGGGGTTGGAATTGGAAAGCTCCCAGTCCTTGCAGGGCAATTGTCCCGTGGTCCGCAACAACGCGGGGAGAAGAACAACTGTTGACTTGATTGGATGCCCTAAGAAAATAGCCTATTTAATATTGAACTGAAAAGCAGGCGAGTGAGAAAGAAATATCCATAAAAAAACAAAAACAAAAGAATATATGAAAGAACTAGCATTATTGAAACCCTACCCAAAAACAAAAGAAGATATGAAGCTACTGAGATAGTGATCATTTTGTTGTGGTATCATCTCTGTTGGTTAAACTGTAACTTACTGTTCATACAAACCTGTTGATCTCAAGAGCTGTGTCCATTCACGACTTGCCATGGAAGCTGTGATTGTAGCTCCGCTTCTAGAGCTGCTGTTTGGAAGGCTAACTTCCTCTGTTGCTGGTGAAGTGCGAACTCGCCGAGATTTCAAGAAGGAGATGGAGACGCTGCGGAACATGTTACCAGTGATTCAAGGCGTGATAGAAGATGCAGAGGAGCAGCAGATGAAAGATAAGAAGGTGAGAGGTTGGCTGGTGAAGCTCAAAGAAGTGGCCTACGATGCAGACGACCTGTTGGATGAGATTTCCACCCTCCCTCTGCGTAGACAGTTAATGGAAGTGACCGACGGCGATACCTTCGACCCGATTTACAAACTATTTAGAAAGTTAGGTCGAAATCCAAACAACAAGGAGTTGTTTGGTCACAGACTGAGACAGATTCGACGACGGACAAGTAAGGAAGACTACCTTAAAGCTTGCAACAATTCCAGTTCACTTTAAAATGTCGCGTAAGTTGAAGGAGATTCGGGAAAATCTGGAACATCTCACCAAGCAAATGTCTTGCTTCCAATTCAAACAATGTTCGCCATATAAGCGGTCAGATACCATGGAGAGACGCGAAACCGGACCCTTTGTTGATGAATCTAAGGTTTTTGGCAGAGATGAGGATGTGGAGAAGATTGTTGAGATGTTGCTGTCAGGAAGTGGTCCTCAAGTTCCAGTTATTCCGATTGTTGGAATTGGAGGCATGGGGAAGACAACACTTGCTCAGTTAGTATACAATGATCCGAGGGTCAGGAGGCATTTTGAACTTGAGATGTGGGTATCCGTCAATGATAATTTCAACCCGAAAAGGATCATCAATCAAATGTTGGGTTATATCACAAAGAGTAGCCATGACAGCTTGCAGATTGGTGTGCTGCAGTCTCAGTTGAGGCAATCATTGAGGGGAAAAAGATACGTACTTGTGCTAGATGATGTGTGGAACCACGATCAAGATGAATGGGATAAACTAATTAATCCATTGAAGGGCACTTCGGATGGAAGTAAAATTATACTTACTGCACGGAGCGAGGCAGTCGCAGCAATAACTAGTGCATCTCCCCCTTACCGTTTGGAAGCGCTAAGCAAAGATGATTGTTGGAATTTGTTCAAGCAACTAGCCTTTTCAGAGGGAAAAGAAGATGAATTTCAAAGCTTACTGCCCATTGGTGAACAAATAGTTGACAAGTGCAAAGGTGTACCTTTGGTGGCTAAAACTCTTGGAAGCCTACTGCGCTTAAAAAGACAAGAAACCGAGTGGTCAAATGTGCAAAAGAGTGAGCTGTGGAGTGACAATGGAGGTGAGAACAGAATTTTAACAATCTTACGACTGAGTTACAATCACTTGCCATCGCATCTAAAACCTTGTTTTGCATATTGCTCAGTGTTCCCTAAAAATTATGAGATAAATAAGGAAAAGTTGATCCATCAATGGGTTGCACAAGGCTTAATTGATGATCAAGAGTCTTTCCTGCATATGGAGGACATTGGGAACGAGTATTTTAACAACTTATTGATGATGTCTTTCTTTCAAGGCATAAGAAAATCTGATGATGACGAAGTTATGACAAAGTTTACAATGCATGACCTTATTCATGATCTTGCAAAGTCTGTCGCTGGAAAAGAATTTATGACTCTTGGGCATGACAACGTGCGTTCTAATCTCATAGAAATTCCGTACCTGACAGATGGTTTCTCAAAGATACGCCATGCTTCAGTTGTTTCCAATCCTAGCTCTTGTTTGATCCCCAAAGCCTTGTGTAAAGCAAAGAAACTGCGTACCCTCAATTTGCTGTCACCAAGAGAGGATTCTGAGCAAGTCCTTCCTGCCGTAGTCTCAACTTTTAAGCATCTCAGAGTGCTCAATCTGAGTGGATATGACACTAAAAGACTGCACAGATCGATTGGGGGGTTGATATATTTGAGATATCTTGATCTTTCTTATACTCTCATTGAGACCATGCCAGCAACAATCTGTGATCTCTGCAATTTGCAGACACTGAATCTTTCAAATTGCAGTGAGCTCAGGGAGTTACCAAGGGGTACAGCAAGGTTGATAAGACTGAGACATCTGCATATAGATAATTGTGCAAAACTTTATTACATGCCCCCATCAATCGGAAACTTATGCCAACTTCGGACTTTGCCAGTATTTATTGTAGGTTGCAAAATTGAAGATGACATTACCGAGCTTCTGAGACTGAGCAATCTTCAAGGCAAGTTAAAAATCAGACACCTGGAGAGAGTTAGTTCTGTATATGGTGAGCATATTATGAGTTGGATGTCATTAAGAAACTTCTACTCATTGGAACTGTTATGGGGGAATGTTGATGAGGGTAAGTCAGCTAGTAACACATCCAGCAGACAAAGTCCCAGGGGCAATCCACTTGCTGATCTGGAAGTATTCAATTATTTAAAACCAAACCACTATATAAGAAAGTTGTCCATAAAAGGTTATTCAGGAGAAACCTTTCCCGATTGGATGAATATGTCTGGCCTTGAAAATCTCACTCAGGTGAACTTAATTAACTGCGAAAACTGTGAGAGTCTTCCTACGCTTGGGAAACTTCCAGTTCTCAAGATCCTTAACATCCAAGGAATGCATTCCATCATAAACATCGGTGTTGAGTTCTCAGGTGAAGGTGACAGATCATTCTCGTCCCTGAAAGAACTTACCCTCAGAGACTTTCCTGAATTGAAAACTTGGAGCATTGTGGATTCCGCAGAAGCATTTATTTGCCTGGACAAACTAATCATCACAGAATGTCCATTGTTGAGGAGCATGCCATGGTTTCCACGTCTCCAATACTTGGAGCTGCAAAAGTGCAACCAATTGATAGTGAGGTCAGCGTCTGCTCTAAACACACTATCCACCCTCGTTATTGACTTCTTTCAGGACTTATTCTTTCTACCAAAAAAATTGTTGCAAAACAATTCGCGTTTGAAATCACTGAAAATTGGATGCTGTGAAAAACTAGAAACTTTGCCACATGGATTAAAAAGCCTCACTTCACTGGAGAACTTGGAAATTGTTGAGTGTCCTAGTTTAATCTGTTTGCCAGAGGAAGGCATGGAAGGCTTGTGCTCACTTCGATCATTCTCAATTGAGAATTGTGCCGGCTTAACATCTTTGCCAATGGGGATGAAACACCTCACAGCTCTTGATAACCTCACAATTATGTCTTGTTCAAACCTAGTTCATCTGCCAGATAATTTCCACTGCCTTGTGGAACTTAGAAGCGTGACAATTATAAACTGTGAAAAGCTCACATCTCTGCCGGAGGGAATGCAACACCTGAAGAAATTGCAAATTCTGGAACTTCGTATGTGCCCAAAACTCACGGAGCTTCCCAACTGGGTGGAGCATCTTGTTTCACTTCGATCTTTGGCAATCTCTCAGTGTCCAAATATAAGATCGTTGCCAGAAGGTTTAGGACGTCTAAGTGCACTGCAACACCTGTCCATCAGAGACTGTCCTGATCTTGAGCACCATTATGAGAGAGGAAAAGGCGAGGGCTGGGAGAAGATATCTCATGTCCCTTATACCTATGTTGAATCATCGGCATTGCAGCAGAGGCAACACATTGCGTCCACGTCACAAAATCCTTAGGTAAGTAATTTCGTAATGCTAATGTGGTTGAATATCATGACTAAAAATTATGCTTCAGATGCTGTTATTCAGAATCTAACAGTGCTTCTTTCTTTTCTTTTCTTTTCTTGTAGTTTTGAAGAACTGAGGGCTGGTTGTACATAGTATAAGAAGCCATTTGGGATCATGATCCGACGGAATTGTAATCGAGTCAAAATGGGTCACAGTTAATGTCCATCTTGTAAATTTGCACCTGAGGGTTTTAAGAATCTTGAAGGCCATGCAGTTTAAATTTTTCTGTTCAAATAGTAATGTTTTCATTGTTGGGTTGCTATGACTTCTGCAACTCCGCTTGTGACTTGAACCATTGGCCCTGTGTTCTCATGTTTGTTGTTTCCTCTCAAGTCCAGTGCATCTTCTACAATATCAGGTACCATTAACCAAAATCTGGCTGGCCGTTTGATTAACAAGTTCAATACGTTTTGTTTTTCTGATTCTTTTATTTTATATGCCCTTTTACGGTGGATTATGTTTTTCCTCCTGAATTTCAAGGAAATGGCCATCCATTAATTTCAATTTGCATTTGTTTTCTTAGGAATTATATTTGTTACCATCCATTTTAATCAAGGCTAGCAATCCCCTGATTTCATTTACTTACTGTTCATTGCAGTTTTCCAGCAGGCAATGATTTGGGTAAACAAACTAAAGCATGGTAAAGATGACAGAACAATTGGGTTTGTGGAGAGTTTGTATTTGTATCTCTTGTAAATTAGGACTGGCCTCTTATTTATCTGTGCTTTTTAATTTGTGTCTATTGTGTGTGCTTGCACATTTAATACTTGTAAGAATCAACGTATTCTTATTCTGCTGGCTGCTGCTGAATAATTTTTCCCCAAGATTTTTAATCTCTTGTTACAATAGCTGCCAAGTTTTTTGGACTTCGTGAAGAGAAAATAGTACGAATACAAAAGGTTTCGACCCAAAAAAAAAGAGTACAAAAGGAATTTAGTTGGTGTTTAGACTAAATTATACACATTCCTTGTTTTGAAATAGGAAACATCATGCAATATGGTAGAATTGGGATGTAATTAGGTATGAAATAATTCTTGAAAAGCAAAGGCTTCATTTGAATAATGGGTCTTGCTTCACTATTATTTTCAATATTTCTTTGTGCTTTCTCATCCTTCAGTTACCATTTTTTTTAGTGTTATTCTCCAGAAACTTATTGCTTCCGTGTTTTAACTACTGAATCTACCATATCACTGAAGCAATAATTTTTCCTACTTAAACAAATGAAGACTGTGGATCAGTGTTGGAATACCCTCAAAATTAGGAATTGGATCAACTAGGATGAGGTAGTTGATCCAATTCCAATTTCCAACTTTCCCTATTTCTAAGTTTCTAGATTCCTACTTACATCTCATACGCCTAAAAGACTTGCATGAATTAACAACTTCAATGCCTGGATAGTTTATGCTAACATACTATCGATCCTCCAAATTGAAAATGGTGCGCATTGTTGTGAGTGAACTAAATAAGTCTTTGTCACAGAAATATTTACAATACAAAAAACTCAAGCTGAAAAAGAGCATTTATACCCAATAAACCAGATCTGGTCACATACACTTCTCAGCTCAATTCTTTTGAGCCCACATACAAAATTTGGAGTATACGAGACATCGAATTCGTCTAACTCGAGCATCATGAGTTACCACTTCAACCATAGAACACAAACAATTTTGCAAGAAAACAAGAAGCACAAGAACATATCAACTGAAAATAGGCTGAAAAAAAAAATTTGAAAAAAGAAAAAAGAAAGGGGTGTGAATTCATATCTTACAATGTACATGTATGCATTTCAAAGCTAAAAATGAAAATGGCTTCAAGAGTATGTATTTGATCTCAAAAATGTATTTCTCTGCAGATAAAATATATGCCTCGGTTCCGGTAAATTGCTACTTATGGCTCAACACTTATTTTCCGTCATCGAGGTTTACTCTTACAGCGCCAATATTACATTAAACTAAGATTCAGCTGATGATGCAGCATCATCTTTGTGCTTAACCATACCAGAATCCACAAGAATGGGAATCTCTGCTGCAAGCCATGGTGCAAGACCCAAACATAGTGCATGTGCTATACCAAACCTTGGACTGCATACCATAAGAACGATCATAAGAACTACTAGCTGATAACCCCAAAAAAAGTTATTATGAAAGATGTAAAAATGTCATAGTGTTTACTTGCTTTTAATACTTTCCAGAAGTGATTAGAGTAAGTAACTTGTATGAGATTAAAGGAAGACTGAAATTTCTAGGTAAGCAATTACCATGAAATGTAAAAGTTATATAGATCAATGTTTTTCATTTTACTTCAAATTGAACAACAACAAGAAACTGTGTTGTCCTACTTGTGCTTGTGCACCAATGTAACTTAACAATTACTTTTCTTCCACAGAACAAAATACAAATACTATTCTTCCACGAAGCGAAGCAAGGCAAATAGAGATATAGTTGTTACGAAATCGAAACAGGTAAATTACTTTCACAAAAAGAGACTACTGTATTGAATTATTCAAATTATGCATTTTGTTTGTTCAGTTACGTCATACTGCTCAAACCAATTAAGCGCCGAGTTCACAAAGCCAGAAAATTATCAGACTTCCGCACACGCCGGATTTTGAAATCTCTTCTAATCCCAAATACTACAAAAAGTATACAATTATTTAACATACAAAATTTAAAAACAACTAAATAATAGCAAAATTACCAGTTCTTGGCCCAAAGCGGCTTGAAATGCACTGTCAAGCAGATCTTCCCCCCTCTATACATCTGAACCAATCCAAATCACCCATCAATTGACGAAAAAATCATAATTCAGAAACAGAAACAAAACAAAACAAAAGGAGGAAGGGGCAAAATCGGAAAATCAGAAAAAGGTCCGACCTTTTGGGTCTTGCCGTCGAGCTCAGGGAGCTCGAGCTCAGGTGCGGTAGCTGGGTAGGTGACAGGGATATCGAACTGGAGATCGAACTCGTACTTGAGGAGGTTGTGGACGTACCAGCACTTGCCGGTCCAACGTGTCCCCTCGGGATTGGCCGCGGAGATTCGGAACCAATCGTTATCGTTAGACTTGTTCATCTGGGTGTAGGCGATCAAAGCCTTGTACTCCTCCTTCAGCCTCTGCGTCCATGCCGCCCCATCTCTCGGCCCGGCCTTCGTCGTCAACAGTGGGATCTGGGTTAGCGTCGACTTCGTGTTCGGGTCCCAACCCTCCATTTTTATTCTTCTTTTTTTTCTCACAATCAAAACCCTAACCCCAAATTCAATCTCCTTCTCTTTGTGCCCCTTAAAAAGCTGGCTTCTGTTTTTCAGGAAAAGGGTTCAGTGATTCAGTGATTTGTCAATGAACTGAAAATGAGGGTATAATAGACATTTTACTCTAAAATTAATTCTATTTTTTTTCTTTGTTGTGAATTAAAATTCTTCCAAAAGAAAAATGTAATAGAAAGTCCTAAAAAAGGTAGGGGGTGGACATGGTCCGTTTCAGTCTGATTTATCTTTTAAAATCGAAACTTACATGTTGTATGGTTTGGTTTGGTTTTCATGTCTAAGGTAACTAAATTAATCTGAAGTGGTACAATTTTAGTCAATTGGCTCAATTTTCTATTTGGGTAGATGAGATGCAATGAAGAGATGACGACTACAAGCCATCGATTTATCAAATTGAGCAAGATGTGAAGAAGAGAGAGAGATGAAAAAAATAAAGAGATGTGAAGAAGAGAGAGAGAAGAAAACGAGCGAGAGGAAGAATAGAGAGAGAACGGGGCATAACAAGAAAAAAGGTTAGGGTTCACCGAACAAAAAATAAAAGTAAGGCTAGAATTGCACTTAGTTGAATATAAATTGGGACTAAGATATTTGGGTATTAATTGGCTTCAATCTTTTAAATTATAATCAGTTTTGTTGAACTAGGTTAGGTTAGGGTTAAATTTGTTTGGGTTATATTAGTTTGCTTTTAATATACAGTCATTATGGGTTCGACCTTGTACTTACAATTTACAAATTTGTATGTTTGCGAGTATTTTTAAATGAACATAATAATAGTAAAAATAATTTCTTATTATATATTACAAGTGACAAATAATATCAACAATACAAAATAGTATAGCCGAACGGCTATACTCAATTATGATAAGGCTCTGCTATTTTCACATAGTAGGCCTGCTTTGTTTTTTACTTAGAAAATAGTATAGCCAGAGCGTTACTGGTTTTTTTTAATTTTTAATTTTATTTTATATTTATTTATTTAAAATTTATCTTTAATAAACAGTATAGACCAGTGGCTATAGTCTTTTATATATATATATATATATATATATACACACGCACACACACACATATGTAGGTATGTATTTTTCAACAATACATTCGTGTTCTATACACGTCTCACATTTTCTTCAAAAAGAAAATACAATAGTCATATTGTACATGTACGTAGGTATTTCTAATGTTTTATACACTTATTTTCTACAAAATTCTTAGTAAGACACACAAAATTCACGTATTAGATAAATAATTCTCACATATTATTGAATAAGAATAACATATGTTATAAAAATTATATTAAAATATCATACAGTGGAAGATCAATATCTACTTTGGATATGTTGCAAATTAATATCCTTAAGGTACAAACTAATGCAACAAGGAGGGTCCTTTTTTATTATTAAATTTTTTAATTAAATAATATAGCCGTGCGGCTATACTACGATTTTTTATAAAAAAAAATAGTATATCCGTGTTGCTGTACCTTTTTTTGACACGTGGCTTTAATCGATGTTCTTTATTTAAAAAAAAGGGGGGTACAGCCGCGCGGCTATACTCCATGTTTTTAATTTTTTAAAAGACATGTGTTGATATGTGGCGCCTAATGGCTGGGGGGCCCTTTTTTATATTAAAAATAGTATAGCCGGAGGGCTATACTCAGTTTTGAATTTTTTTAAAAAACATTATAGCCGAGCGGCTATACTATTTTCACATAGTATGGCTGCTTTGTTTTTCTTTAGAAAATAGTATAGTCGTGCGGATATATATATATTTCAATAATATGTAAAAAATACGTAGATAATACATGAATTTTGTTTGTATCATTCATAATTTTGTAAAAAATGTGTATTGAAGGTGAAAAATACATATATACGTGTATAATACATGTATTGTATGTTTGCTTTTAAAAATGTATATTTTACCGAGTTTTTAAGATGTATATGGAAAACAAAAGCACTATTAAAAATACATACGTACGTGTATAATACGAATATTAAAGGGAAAAATGCTAACTAGGATCACAACTACATAAAGCTCAATTACCTGCTAATCATCTGTCCCATACCTTTTTATAGGTAGAATATGTGTATTAATTTTTGCTATATCAAGTTTTGTTTCCATTTTGTACTGTAACAGCCCGTGAAGTTCAAGTAGCTGATTAGAAAGAAAATTTAGTTCGGGTGCTAATTGCCCAAAAGTGGAAAAGTGTGCCACTTGTGCAATTTTTCCCAAAAAATAACAGTAACGGCTGAAAACGCTACACATCCAGAAGGTGGTTAGATTTGCAAAATAAATAAAGGAACAAGCAAACCAAGCATCATGTATGTTCCTCTCTTACAAGCATGCTTTCCTCTTTCACATATATTTACTTGAATAAATGACTAAAAAAACAAGTGCATGCTATCATCCAATTTAGTGGGTAACCAAACAAAAATCTAAACTACAAAATTTGGTCGAGCCAGAGAGTAATTAGTGAAATCACATGAGAACTCCTTCAACATTGTTCAGGGCTTTCTTTGCAAGCTTAAACTTATCCTTGAGGGCTTTATTGGTTTCCACAATATACTTGACGAAAAATTCAATCCCACGTCGAAGACTTTCGAGCTCCGGGGAAACAGCTACACGCGTGAATATATTCCAAATTAGGCTATCAGGATACTCAAAGATGGCCTCAAAAAGCATCCGGAAATGCATTATCCTTTTTGCTGTTAGCTGCTTGATGTCGGCTAGATCTACTGTCTTCAGCACTGCAAGGGAGAGAGTGAAAGAGGATACCATCTCTGCTACAAACTTTGCTAGGTGCATTGACCTAGTAAGCTGCATTGACTCCAGATCTTTGAAATGGTCCCAAAGGCAAAACTGTGGAGGAATAACAGATACAGGAAGTATTAGAAGATGAAAGTTTTAAAAAACAAGAAAATTTCAGAATTTTATAAATAATAGAAGGCTAATATTTAATCTGGATTCTGCATTTTACATTAAAATCAATCTAAGGTCTAAATAAAAAGTTTTCACTAAGCATTTACTGCAAGGACATATCCGCAATTTTGGTTCCTAATGAAAAAGAGTGAGACGCGAGGCTTAACTCTCCTTTCCCTTGGTGGACCACTCTAGAACTTTAGCGCCCACATATGCGTTTTTGCTATTTGCAAAACATAAAATCTTAAGTAATGCAGCTCTACATATCAACTACTTCAATGCTTCAATCATCGATACGTTTCTAAACTCAAATAAAAACTCATAAATGGTGACAAGAAACAGAAATAAAATGGCAATGCAACTTGAACTAATCATCAAATCATTTATGCACGACAATTACATATAAGCCACAAAAATGCTCACAAATCATGTAGAGAGTGACTCCTGTTAGACAAGTAAAGAGGAGAACTCAGAAAGCAAAAGCATTAAACTAATCTTACTTACAATTCTCATTGACAAATATTCTTTCCCATGATTACGCATTAGATGTGGAGCCCACATGCAATTGAGATTGCCCATGTTAACAGTTGTGAAAGTTTGTCTCAAACAGTTTAGAGTTAAATCAGTTCTTACACAAATTTCGTATTTTGATCCGCTCTTTAAACTTCAGTTCTCTTCCCTTGGCTCCCCAAATAAAAACTAAATCGTCACATAGTTTCCACAACCTCTGCCCTCAAAGGTTGCTTTCCACTGCTATCAGAAGGTCCCAACAATCACATGTTTTTTTAAATATATAAAACAAGTCCCTTTTGCTCCTTAGATAAAGTTTTCTTCTACGACCCAAACCCCTCAACGATACGTTATAAGGTTCTCAATCCGCACTACATCAGTTTCTTGACAAGCAATATTCAAAACTCACCCTTGCAAGGTCAATACCACACGCAGGCTAAGTGACATACAGACTACAGATAATAGAACCAAAGTAATTGGTCACATAAAGACTGACCACGTATAATAGAACACAAATTACGAATACTTGGCATGGCAATCAAATTGTGATAGGCTTATGAATAAGTTAGAATTACTAAACAGGAGCGCTATCAATTTCCTTCTACATCTTCCTTATTCCCAATTATATGCCATCTTAACTGTGAAATGGACAGAAAAAATACCTGTAAAGTGAACTTGTGATTTTTGTCATGCTCACAGAATTTGGAAGCCAGGGTGGTGTAATACTTGTTAAACACTTTCTCCTGCAAACAGCACTCCACAATAACTCGCATGATCTCTCTGTCCTGTACATAGAACATAGAAAAATTAATTTTTCAAGACAATAGAAGATGACAGAAAAAAAAGAGTATATAAATAACCAAATCAGATGGCACCCACCTGCTTTCCTTGCAAATCCAATCTTAGAAGCTTCTCAAATGCATCAATATAATCCTCCCCACTCATAATTATACAAAAGATTGCCTTTCTGGCATCAGTGTTCATTCTCTGTTCAGCAGCAAGCTGCAGCATTTTCTGGGCTTCAAGAACCTCTTTGTCTATTGTGTTGGCAACCTCTTCAACGTTGTCTGTTGATGAGGCCATATCCCCAGATAACCACCATTGGCCCTTCTTATTAGAATCAAGAAGTTTGCTCCATTTGAGCCCTCTTATTAAAATGTCTTCTACCCTCAACTGAAAAAAAAAATTATCGAATGTAAAGACAATGAAACCTGGTGAAAGCCACAAAAAATGTCTAACACAAATGTTTGTTCAGTGTCTAACAAACAAAATTATGGCACTTATATCTCTCTCACTAGGACATGGCTACCATAGTTTTTCTTATCATGAGAGCATTAGCTCTGCACTACTTCAGGTCATCTAGGCATGCTTATCAAAGTTTTGGCATTTTCACTGGGCCAAGAAAAGTCATCAACCTTAGCCCGGAATGTATTTTATCAAGTTCATGGTCTTTGCTCTAACCTTTTCCTAATGAAATTTTAGTAAGCTTTGCTAAAAGGATGCATAATTGGTTTTACATTTTCAACATTCCTCACGAATATCCAGGGCTGAGAGAGAGAAAGAGAGAGAGGCAATAGCCAAAGCAGATAAGGGAAACCTCATAATAGCTTTCCTCATCCTAATATCTCAGCAATTAGTAATTAATACTGTCATATTTCTCTAAATTACCAGAATCACATGAAAGACAAAGGTGCCAGCTAAAAGTCTCTTTGTTTTGAACCAAGGGCATAAGAATAAATTTAACCTTTACCAGGATGGAAAGGGGTGGGTGACTCAGTTGGGCTTGGCAATAACCCTTACATCACTTAATATAACTACTCTGCTTTTGCATTTTTTTGCACATTTTCTCTCCATTGGCTATTCATATAATTAAACTACCTTTTTTATACAACTAAACATATAATCTCTAATTTGAGTGTTAGAACAACCTAAAAGATATAGATGGGCTAAGAGTGGTGCAGATTGAAGCACAGGAATACACAGGTTAACAACTACCAATCGTCAAGTAGATATTACCAACCTAACTCACATAGTTCATTAGCTTGTATGGTGTAAAGAAGGGCAGTTAAGTCCAACGTTTATTGGTAAAAGAAAGGAAAGGTTACATCAAAACTAAATTAGGTAAAATATTGGTTGGCATCAGGAGAACATTTGCTGCCAGAATGATCACAAAGCACAAGGACATAGACAAACTAGAATAATGTATCAAAAGACTAGGTTAAGGTTAGTTGAAAAAGGGGATTAGGTTTAAGTTTACAATAACCTGGTTTAGAGTGAAATTGTCATAACCAGCAACTAACTAGACTATAAGAATCCAAATGACCCTAACACCGAATTTGGATTATACCTCTAAATTGTTTAATTAGTGCTTGTTTGGCACAGCTTATCAAAGGGTGCTTTTTGTGGAAATATAATTTCTTTTGTTTGTTTTTTGTGTGTGTTTCTTTAAGCTGTTTGTTTGCACTGTAAAAGCTGCTTTTTCCATCCCCATGGAAGCTGGAAAATAGGTTTTTGGGGAAGAACCAATTTGCAGCTTTTCCAGGAACAGCTTATGTTGAATCATTTTAACAAATCAATATTAGCCTTGTAATTTTAACTAAACTTCACTTATACCCTTTGGTATAGCCAATAACAGAGTTCTTTGCTTTTGGTGACACGGGAAGCATCTGGGTATCACTTCTTAAAAACGCTCAACTGACGCAAATGCTTTTCCTGCAAAATCTCTACTACCATAGCTATGCCAGAATACTTTGTTTCTAAACTAGCTTAAACTTGCAGTTTGTAAACTTTGTATCAACAAAGGTGGAGCATTTTGACCCTCTCTCCACACGGCACTTAATTGTGATAGAAGCCTCTTCAGCCTATGTGCACAATATAATTTGATCAGTAAAAAAAAACACCTGATCACATTTTGCACAGCAATCCCAAGCTAAAATAAAGAAGCAACAGTAAAGAAAATGTAAATGAAATTAAAACCTTTTGTAGCCATTTCTTTATCCTGGTATGCTGTGCATTATCTTCTTTAGACCTTTTTTTGTTGTTCTTGATGTCACATATAGTTTCAAGCATGAATTCCATCTGCAAGTATCATATTAGAATTGTCAGATTTTGATGCAAAGGTTTAGAACAGTTCTCACAGTAAAGATGTATAGCTTACTCTTTTGCTGTTAGTATTATCCTGGTTATCTCCATAGGAGGCTTTTAGCTCATTCACTCTATTCTGAACACTCTGAATAAAATTTTTCATTGCAAGAGGATCATCAGCCCTTATTTTCATTCCACAGCCTGTTTGATTAATGACAATTCCTGTTAGAAATTATTTGTAATTTCACGAGCCTTATTGACGTTTCAAATTAATTTGAGAGTACAGTAGATAATGCTTCTGCAAAAGAATACTAAAAGCATGAACAGAGACAGACAAAATGCAGAAACACAGCATGATAGAAATATGAAGTTATATTTTCATATATGAATGCAGGCTTAACATGCAACTCTTTGCCAAGAAGTTAATAACACTATGCCACATCTGCGGGTTCTTGTTGTCAGCAAATGAAATTTAACATGTCCAAGTCAAAATGTAAAAAAAAAATATGGACGCCAAGGCCTCATACATAGATGCTCATGGTAGAAATTCAAAAAGGCTTACATTGTAAAACTGTCAAGATTGTAGAGACATCAACCTCTGTTAACCGCTTGCTCAAAACAATCAGAAAGTCATATATCAATTCACTGAAAAGCATCACCACAAGAACAGCAATTAGAAAAGGGGTTTTCCATCGCAGGAAACATTGTTACATATACTCATTGAAACAGAACTCTGGAGAAAAATGTAATTTACTAATCAAAGAACAAGTCTTTAATAGTCTTGATCCCAAAAAAAAAAAGTCTTTAATAGGGTAGCTCCAGCAAGAGATTTAGCTTCTAGAATTATTGCAAATATTTCTCCCCTTTTTTTCTATCAATAACCAAGCATATAACTGTGTCATGCTATATTGACAGTTAATCCCTTAGATTCACGTAAATAGAAGCCACTTTTTAGTTGTACTGTGATGTAATGCACAGCCAAGTTTGAAACCTAGCTGGAAATGATGAGTGATTGTAAAGGAACTTAAGAACTAGACTACAATTATTGATGCTAACGTCAAGATCGACTCCTTTTCAATCAAAGAAAACATATTATTAGGCATTAGAAAGGTTTAGTGAGTGGAAACTAACCTGCCAAAATTTATAAACTCAAATAAAGATGACTGTAATAAATGTTGAGAATTAAGCTACCTACTGAGCTCAATACAAACTACAGATGACAATCCTGCAGTTTAGTGTTGAGAAGAATGAAGAAATGAAGAACCTTCGTTTTGGAAAATAGCCGTTAGCTGCTCTATTCTATTTTGGGAAAATTCCCACAGCTGTCTTTTTGTCTTTTAAGGCTGTACTGTGATAACCGATTCTAGCCTAGGTGTAAGAATCGTAGCCTCCAATGATCATGTATGGTAGGAGATGAGTCCTTGTATCCTAAAATTTAGGACCTAAGCTTTTGGCAGTATGTGTCATGTATATGAGCATGTTTTGGGTCAGTTTTCTGATATAGAAAAATATACTGAACATTCACATTCTCTATGAGTCCTTTTTCTCCTCTACACAAACGTTTCTTATACCAAAACCAACAATAAATGTTTGAGATAAATGTGGCTTACCTTGAGCAAACTCCAAATATGCATAAATGAGAAAGTAAAAGAGTAACATTTCTCAAGGAAATATTGTCTTCTTTGTGGTATTCATCCTGAAACAGAAAACCAGATGTATAACTTTAAATCAAAAGCTTTTGAAATAATTGATCATTAGACTTGAAGAAGTTATTGACCCACCTCGAAAGTTTTCGCAAGTGAAGCCATAAGCTTTGCACCGAAGTCAATTCCTACTGAACAGGCCATGCCTGCAACAAGAGCAGCAAAAACAGCAGCATATCTTCACAACAAAAACGCATAAACAAGTCAATACAAGGACGAATTGAAACACTAATTTTTATTTATTTATTTAAATTTTTTATAATAGAAAAAGGATTAGCTTTATAGCCAATTATGATGGGAAAAATTTAGTGATCTGATCAAAACATAAACAATCATCTTCAAATTTACAAGGAACAGTATATCATGTACAATAGCAATGGACAGCTATAATCTGTTCGACTTTTGATATGTGAAAATCTAAAAGCTTTGATCAATAAACTGAAATGAAATATGCTGTCTCCATAAAGATAACTTGCTGTGCTCCATGTTAGGCGAAATGGGATAACTGATTCTCCTATAGTTAGAATTTATCTACTAAAATTCTTCAGACAGTATAAGAAAAGCTTTCAACAAAAAGGAGAAATACTAATAACTTACATAAATGGATACAACAGTACCTCTTGAGAAAGAAGGATTCAAAAAAATTATTTGAGAGATACCATAAAACGGGAAAGTTTATTTATAGATCTATCTTTCATATCTGACTGCCTTCGCAGGAAAGCCAATAACCAAAGTTCTTCAATGATTCATTGGGGATGATATATTTCCTCCTAGGAATTTCTATAATCTCTATTAACCATTATGGCCCCAAAGTAAGTTTTTGATTCTGTTGTGAACACAGGAAGAGACAAACATGCAGATCAACTTAAGTCCTCGTTCGCAAAACTTATGAAAGACATACACGAAATCTATTTTAATGACGACAAAATTTTCATTTAAAGACCAACATATATTACACCAGAAAACACATTGGCAAGAGGAGATTTTATAATGCTGCTCAACAAATCCAATTCCAAGCCACACAATGAAACTACAAATCTCCATGCAGCAAGTTACACTTGAAGATACTAGAATGATAGTATCAAGCTTTAGTAAGTTCATGTGACCCAACCATGAGGGAAAAAAGATAAGCACGAAATAGAACAATTAAAACTTAACTGTTCATTTCCACGAGGACCGCCAGCACAAGATGCTAAAAGCTCCTCACTGAACATCTGAGATGCGATGCTGCGAGGAAGGGAACGGAATATAGCAGACAGGTCTCCTGTAATAGATTCCACGTTAGATTCAGACAGCCTATTCAGAAGACCTCGTACTCGTCTACGGATCTGACTATGCTCTTCTGGCTCGTTGCCTGCACGAGACCTTAAGTGAGGAGCAACATATTTTTCAGGTGCCTTCACAGGAGCCTTTTCTAATGCCATCTCTGTAGCACATGACTTCATTTTCTTAGATACATCAAAAGACATGTCACCGGCTTCTTCTGTCCCCTCCAGCAACTTTCTCTTCTTATGTTTCTTCCTCAATGATATCTTGGAAGAAACATCTTCAGATTCCACCTCAACACCATTAGTTACTGCCACCTCAGGAACTTCAACCATTAAGTCACTAGGTAGCTCATTTTCTAGCCTGTCCTTCAATGGCTTATCCTTTTTACATTTCTTGCCTGAAGAGCTACTCTTAGATTGTTTGGCAGGTAATGCCTCAACATATGTCGCTTCTTTTTCCCCTAGGGAATCAACAGCTGAAATTCCTTCAAATAACACATTAAGACCAAAATCCTCACCCTTCAATTTTCCATCCTTCACTTTGAGTTTCTTAGCAAGTTTCCTTTCTAATTCCAAATCCTCCTCCCCCCTATTCCTATCTATGTCAAGATACTTTTCAAAATTCGTTTTTGGGGTTCTCTTCAACCCCTTTTCTTCTTCAACCGCCTTCGATACTTTATGATCCTTCTGTTCTGGAGACTCTGATCTAGCTTTAACTTCTGTTTCCTCAGCTGTATGCTCATCTTTTGTTTTCTGTACAGTTTTTGACTTGACAAAAATAGCTTTATCCTTTTGAATTTTCTGCACACATTAAACTCACAGTATATTTATATAAAAAATCCCAAACTTAAGGTTTAAACTGGAAAAAGTTTTGACAACATAGCATCAAAAGAACAACCTTTACAACTAAAAAAACACCTCCATTAGAAAAATTTGCTGCCAAAGTAAACAGAAGAAAAAAAGAGCATGTTTTTGCTGCTACACGGTACCTTATGTTGGAGCCACGACTCATGGTTTCTTGCATTCTTCGACAAGCGAGCTTCTTTTCGCTTTTCTCGTCTCGACTTCTCTGTTAAATATGCATCAATTAATCTTTTTTTTTTTCTCCATCTTCCTCAAACACTCAAACCATAGGCAAAGAACACAAACGAAAACGCATGAGGAATGTATTAAAACAATAACGATAAAGATGAAACTTACCCATACTTCCTCACTGAATTTCCTCAACAAACTGACTGCCAGTTAAGATTTCAGCCTCCAAACACGCGTCGATGCGAGGCGGCAGCAAATCTCCGGAGGCCTTCGCTCTGTTTGCAGGCTTAACGTTTGCGCAGTGAGGCGCCGCTTTCTGTCTCTGTGAGGCCCAGCTGCGCGAGGTAGATGAGAGCCGCGTGTTTTATCTATTTATTTATATTTTTAATTTTCTTTTTTATTATAGGTTCTCTATGAAACGACGTCGTATGATTTGCTAGGCTTCTCTATTTCATTTAAGTTCAAACGCACCGTCTTGAGGGGCAAACCCCTTTTTCTATCCCCTCCCTTCCCCTCTCTCGCCCTCTCTCGTTCAAAAGCGGTATCAGAGTTCTGCCATTGTTGATGAGGTAGGAGTTGCAGAGTGGCTTAGCCATTAGCCATAGTCGATTAGGTCACAAATTTGGGTTTGTTTGTAGAGTGGAGGCTGTAAGTTTTTTCTCTCTCTATCTCTCTCTCTCTCTACCCCAACCCCGCCAAAACCCGTCTCCCCCTTTTCAAAACCCTAAGACGCCAAATTGATTTACCACCGGCTTCAAGTCTAACCAGTCGTCACCTAAGAATGGCCGGAGCAGCTCCCAGCGACCGAGCTCTTTCTCTCCTCGCCACGGTCAACAATCATGGCGATTTGGCCGTCAAGCTCTCGTCTTTAAAGCAGGCCAAAGATATCTTATTATCCATCCATCCATCTGTGGCTGCCGAGCTCTTCCCCTACCTGATCGAGCTCCAGTCCTCCCCCGAAACCCTTGTCCGGTTATCTCTCATCGAGTGAGTTCTTGAAACCCTATATTCTACAACTTGCAAGTGCAATACGATTGATTGCGAAAGCATGTTATAGTTGCTTTTGACTTTGTAGGCCTTTTTTTGCTTGAATTGTATGGAATTTAAAGTTTTATCCTGTTGAACTTGGTTTCGTAGGTGACCTTCTGCAGATACAATTATATGTATAGGAGTTTTTGGTGTGCGAGTTCATTGAAATTAAAGTTTGGATCTTTATTTTGTTAATGCGCTCAATTATACCAAAATTTGATAGACCTCTTTCTTTTTAAGGAAGAATCTTAGTTTGTCTTTTGTTACTCTTGATGAATATATTGACTTATGCAAAGTATTTTTATTCTGATGCTAACTAGTCGTCTTTCCAACAGAAGCGTTGGTCATATAACTCAGAAGAAATAGACAAGAACTGTTACCTCCATTGCACCATGATTATTTTTGTGGGTTTATGCCTCTGATTATGCTATTAAAGCTTGTTGCATGCGTACTTGATTGTCATATATGTAAGGGCTAGAATTTCTTTTTTGAGGTCAAGCTTAATTATAATCTATTATTCTTTGTGACTGGCAGGGTCGTTGAGGAGATTGGATTGAAAGCAATGGAGGAATCTTCTGTACTAATGTCTGTCTTATTGGAATTTTTGAAGGACAGTGACTCTATTGTTGCACGGCAATCCATAGTTAGTGGAACAAATTTATTTGTTAGTGTCTTGGAGGAGATGACATTGCAGGTCTCCTCTCTCTCTCTCTGTCTGTTTGTCCATCTCCGTACACACGCATCTCATACATGTGTGCACAAATTTGAAGGCGTATACAAACATAGAACATGCAATGACGCATGCACTTTTTTTTTGTTGAGGTCAACAGACTCAACAGCTCATATGCAGATATTAGCCCAAAAAAAGAAAAGAAAAGAGAAACACGTATGTACTTAACATGTTATATTGAAGATGGTTGTAATACTGAACAAGTGCGTTTTGATTAATCTTTTTATAAGTTTTTTTATTTTGCAATGTCCCTCCTACTTTCGTTTGATAATTAGAAGAAAAGTATTCCACTTTCCATAAACATAATGAGAGCAAAGAGCTTCCTCCTTCTAGATAATGATGCTCAGCACTCATAAAGGTTCGAGTTAATACCAGACAAGAGATAGACCTTCCAAAGAGCAAGCCTCTTTTGAAATAACGCAATTCATTTTTACCAGAATAAATGTAACGAAATATTTTTTCCCAGATTTTGTGCATTCTTTCAGAAGAAAAAGAATTGTTCATGTTTGCGAGTACCTTCTAGCTATATGCTAGAGGTAAAAAGTAATCTGTAACGTACTAAGCGTATTTTTATATGTTCAAATACTTATCTGATGGAAGCATTGTATATTTCTTAGTCTAGTTTAATTCGCAGTTCGCTCTTCATTTTTGGAACCATATTCTAAATTTTTGAATGCTTATGGGTCTTAATTAGTTTCACCGGCGAGGTAAAGTCGAGATATGGCTTGAAGAACTTTGGTCGTGGATGGCCAAGTTTAAGGATGCGGTTTTCACAATTGCATTAGAGGTAGGTGGTAACTTGCTTATGTTTGTCTGCATATTCTGAAATATAATGTACAAAATCTCCTCTGTATCTTTCACATATCCATGCTTGAATAATAAAAGAAACCATAGTTTAGTAGGCTCATATCGTCATATGTGTCTCTAAATAGAATTAAGCTATATGATACTTCTATTTTACTCCTACTGTAGAAGAAACCTTCAAAAGGAGAACACTGCTATAGATTCTTTAAGTACTGGAAATTTTATTTACGGGTTTGGAATTAACATTCATATGGAACAAGAAAATTTAGATTATTTGTTAATTTTTCTTATTCTTATTCTCTTTTAATCATATGGTGGTAGTGTGGATCATGAGAAGGAATGGGCGTGCTGTTTTAGTGGTTTTTTATGGAAAGGACATCATGCATAAAATTTAGTCCTCATGAATTGGTGCATCAAGATGTTAGATTAGTTCTGAATTCTAGTCTGCACTGCTGGAGAGGACATGTGACTGTGCTGGGGTCCAAGATGGAGGATGCCTTAGAATTGGTGGATTTAAATGTCTACTTCTTGGCCTTTGTTAAGGCATGCCTATTTGCTTACTCAGTTTATCATTTAGGGGGATAATATTCGTTGATCTCACGAAAGATCTGGCTTTTACTACAATAGACATCTATGATTTCGTTTCTGTTTGAATTTTTGTGGTCTTTGCTCTATGAATTTAGTAGTAGGAATTATGTGTTTGAAATTTAAATTCAATTGTACCTCGACTTGCATTTCCATTTCATTCCTTTATCGGTGGCGGCGAAAGAAAGTATAACATTTGTATTTTGAATACAGTAAACTTTTGGCTATATATTTTTCTAACCTGAAATTTGCTTTAATTTGATTTTGTAGCCTGGTTCTGTAGGGACGAAGTTGCTTGCATTGAAATTCTTGGAAACATATGTTTTGCTATTCACTTCTGACGCCAATGGCTCTGAAAAACCTGTTGTAGAAGGTACTGCATTCCAACTTTGATGGCCTTTTTCTTTTCTTTTCTCAAATAAATTGAACATGAAACAGTCTTACTGTCTCACCAGAAGAAAGGTCTTACTGAGATGGTGTAATGTAGGTTTTAGGAAGTTGCATTGTCTTTTACCTAATGCCTTTTTCAGTCTTATGGAATTTAAGCTTTCATGTATTTTGAAGTTTGGTTTGGGTGTTAATTTGGTTGTGTAGATACAACAGCAAGTAAAAAGGCTTTTAATGTTTCGTGGCTGGTTGGTGGACACCCTATTCTTGACCCATATATACTCATGTCAGAAGCAAATAGGACTGTTGGCATTCTATTAAATTTGTTGCGGTCGGCTGGTAGTCTCCCTGGTTGCGTGACAATTGCCATTGTAAATTGGTGAGTGCTCGCTTGCTGGTAGTAAGTTCTTTGTTGATTTTGTTTATTGCTCTCTATTTTGTGTGATTACATAATATTCTCATGATTGGGAAATCTGTTTCTCTCTTCTATGATTTCTTATCATGGACATGGATCTTTAAAGGGAAAAATACATGGGAAATAAGTAGAATGAAACATGTCCTATAAAAAATAGGATAAAATTTATGGCATCTAAAGATTGTGGAACATTGAGTGCAGTGTTTGGACTGATTTTGCATTTGACCTGTTATATTCTTTTGGTAGCCAATTCTCATATTCTTAATCAGCAAGGTAGGAATAAATTAACATTCGGATATCGAAACATTCATCCTAAGCGGTAATGTTCAAGTTTATTGGATCTATTATGTGTTATTTACCACAGTAACATGAGAGAGCTGAGGGTTTGCGTTAGTTTTCATTTTCTGTAGATTTCCCTTGCAAATTGAGAATGAAAAGCTTGTACTATCTTTCGTTCTGGATACATGTTTATGGAGTACATATTATCTGAATACAACTTAAATTTACAATGTTTTTGTATTGGTGGCGGGTCACTGAATGTATGGATCAGGCATATATTGTTTTAACACGATAAGATTTGGATGATGAAAAAGGAAGACAAATGCATACACGCATGCATATAAGTTTTTCAAACATAGTTACCATTATGACTCTATGCATCATTTGTGCCAAGTTTTCAAGCATGCTTGCAGTTCTTATATCTGAAACAAAACTAAAACAGAATCATATAAAACACATATGTTTGTTCCGTCAAATTGCACACTTTGGTTATCATTGTAACCTTAATTCCCCTCCTCTCCCCCCCACCCCCAATCTCTTTTGTGTCCAAAATTCATCCTTCCATGCAAAGAGGTGACTAGTCACTAGAAGTTGCAACATGAATGTATTTGGTTGTAATTCAAAGTGATGCTATCATGTTTCTTCACCATTACTGATTCCGTTAAATATCTTAAGATGAACGAAGACCTTAAATATTTAACACATAGACGGTATACTTTTTGTCATCAGTTTAACCATCTTTAATTTTATGGAGGGATCACTGAATCTTGGGAACAGCTTTAGTACAAGTTCAACTGCTTGTTTGTGATATTATTGCAGCATGCTGACCAGCTCTCTTATGAGGAGGTAATGGCATTGGACACTGCTGCATTGGTGGTTCAGATAATGGGAGTTACAGGGCTAGACATGTTAAACTGCAATTTTTTTGGGTACTTTGGAGCTACATTGGTCAGTGATAAGATTGGATAACTGATGGATAAAATGATCATCTCTTGTGCTGAGGGAAACATGGTGGTCAAGCAACGCAGTTTATGTTTGTAAACTGTTAGAGAGACCATTTACTTTACCATTGTTTTAAGTTTCTAGGCTGTATGCACATACAGCTAATAATGTGTGAGCTATTTGAAAAATGTATTGATTATTTTATAACAGCTGGTACACATTTAACACATTTAATAATCCAAATTTCTTTTTAACCTTATTCAATATGTTTTTTTGTTTGTTCTCCATCTCACATATTGAGTTCTTTGTAACACTGGTTTGTATACATGGAGTTATATGCATACACATTATGTTACTTAGAGTATTGCAAATAAAAATGGTTGTAATATCCCATGTTTCTATAAATATAGGTGATGTGGACCTGGTTCCTTAAGATTGAAACGTCTGCCTAGACCATCTAATTAGACTTGAAACTTGAAATGATTTTATTAACAGTTCTAATACCAATATATTTCATATGTGAAGACTGAAAGGGGCAAACAGCAGAGATTATTCACTTATTGCTTGTTAATTTCATTGTGCTGAGGGTTATGGATTCGAGCAATTTAGAAATGCAGTTCAGAGAAGTTGAGTGAGTTGTC
This sequence comes from Prunus dulcis, assembly GCF_902201215.1. Lineage (NCBI taxonomy): Eukaryota > Viridiplantae > Streptophyta > Magnoliopsida > Rosales > Rosaceae > Prunus > Prunus dulcis. Next base: position 40,562,990 of record NC_047650.1, read on the forward strand.
GACTCATAGTAATGCCTATCAGTTACAATCAATAAAATGCCTCTGAAGTTGAGTGGAGACATTGGTTGTTGGCATTTCATATGAGTTTCAGTTATATTGAAAAGGAAAAATAATCCAGTGTAGAAAAGATTTTCTTCATCATTATCCTGGTAACCATTATTTTCTATATCATGTCTTTGTCAACCAAGCTTTAGCCTCAACAGTTGATTGTTTTCATTCATTTTCATGAAGTCTATTCTAATCATCTTAGTACCTGGGACATGAATCACATAGATGAGAATTATGTTATGTTTCTGTTTCCATGCTATATAGTGGAATTCCTTGAACCATCAAAAGATAAAAACTATGGAAAAATCCAAGAATGTCTTTGATGACAGGATTTGCACTTGGAAGCATGTATGACAAAGAATTTGTTACTTAGATGTGATGTTGTGTTGTCATCTTGTCTGGGAAGTGAGGTGCTAATAATGTTGGTGTTTTGGATATATGACAGCTTGAAACGTGTTCTTATCACACGTAAAAGAGATCTGATTAAGGACAATGAGAAAGTTCAAACAAACTTGTTTATCTCATACGAGGGAGTATTAAGAAAATATGCAAACAAATGTGTTTGTGGATGGTCTAAAAGTCTTTTAACATAGAAATGTGAGAATTTATGTCAGGTTGATGTGATATAACAGCCTTTTGCTGCAGAATTTTTGCTTCATGAAAATTTCTCTTCTTGGATGCTGTGTAAATGTAGGAAGCAACGCCTATGTTGGTACATATAGTGATCTGGAGATACTGTTTTTCTTCACCTTCTTACAAGTTACAACACAGCATTAAAGAGAGATTGCCTATGTGCTACTTGTTTTATCTAATGATGTGTAGTATTATTGTGTGGTACTCGGTTTCAGTGTATAGTTTTATGGGCATCACACCATGTTAATAACGTCGATTGCAACGTCATCAAAATATATAGAGATATTATCATCAGATATTTATATGATGCATTGTTCTATGTGGATGTATATTTCCGTTTTGGTTAGAATCAGAATACGTTTGTTTGCTAATCTACCAGTAGTGTAGCTGTTAATTCGGATGGTGGTACTGCTGTATTGTAGACTTTTTTCCTGAAGACTCAATAGTGAATATGAGTCTTCATTTATCTGCTAATTGTTTGCTTAGATTTAGGTGGATGAGTTAAACTGAGGCTGTTGTCAACTCGAGACCACGACTCCTTACAACTCGTGGCCAAGGTGGTTGCGACTGAAGTAGTGATGGTAGTGGTGGTTGGTATTGGTGATGCACTATGATGCATAGTAATCAATCTTTCCTTTCATATGTGACTTGCTCTAATTTCTTTTTGGGCCACTCCAAGTCTCCTTTTAGGTTAGCCAACAGTATGTGTGGAGCTGAGGGGTTCCACTTAGTGAGAGTTGTGTCTGCTTGCCCTTGTTTGTCGTGCTGCTTGTTCTAGTTAAGCTATCGTTTCTTCAATTAGGATTGTTGAATAAATTTTCCAATGCTTGTAAATACTTCAATAGGTGTCCCTGATGTATAAACTTAATTAATCACATTGACCTCTGATGCAGCAACGATGATTTCTAAATGAAGTGAAAAGAGTAGAGATTTAGGGTTTTTTTTTTTTTTTTTTTGTTTTGTTTGGGGTCATGGAGTAGAGATTTAGTTAATCTCAGTTATTTATACTTGTTTTTGCTTGTTCCAGAAAAGGTTCATGAAGTATTATGCTGCAGTTGATCAATGCTTAAGGACAAAATTTATATGGTCTAAGAATCTTAATCATGATACATTTTGTTCTATTTTACCCTCTCATCCTTAATCATGGAGGTCTGTATCTATGCTAGTATATGTACCCATTTCATGTCCACGACTTTTCTTATTTGCTTAGTTAGTAGGGCTATATATCCCTGAGTTTCCAAGTAGATGCTTTCTTGGTTTCATAAAGTGGCCCGAAGCTTTTGGTATTATGTATGCTTTTCACCCATAAGTTACCTGAACCTGTCTTTTGGAGTCCTTTGCCAAGCTAACAAGAGGAAATGATATCAAACGTATGGTAAGAAGGATATAACTGGGACACCTATATAGAAAGCAAAATGAATAATGAGTGAAATGCCCGTTGCATAATTATCATTTAAACTAAATTTATGAACATATGATAGATTGTTGAAGACAAAAGTAGAATCTAAACTTTTGTTCTCGGTAGCTGTGCTGCAGAGGTATCATCCTCTTGGTTAATCCTGGATGGAAAAATCTTGTGTATTATTTTTGTCTAGAACCTAACTTAATTATGTGGCTTAATGGTGGGTACTCACATGTGTGGGTGATAAGTTATTCAGTTGCATGTTCTTCATTGTTCCATTGCAGTTTTTTTCCTAGCTTTTCCTTCATTTCCTTCTCCGTAGTTCTTAATTTACTCTGGCAAGCATTTACAGAGTCTTCTTGTCTGCTGTGATTCCCACACATTTAGCTTTCAATTGTTAGAGGATGCATTTTGCTTCTGGCAGATGTATGCATGACCCTCATGCTATGAGAGATGAAGTTTTTGACTTCAATTGTTTGCATTAATCTAATTGCCACAGGGAACTGAGGTTTTATTTATGTGTAAAGACAAAAAAATAGACAACATATTTAACCTGCTTAAGACATTTTGGAAGCAATGCCTTGGTTGAACAAAGTTATCTATGTAGGTTGTAAGCAAACAAGTAGAATCAAGACATATGGTTCAATAGAGTCAGCGAGGACGTGATGGAACACTGGAAGTTACTAGATGTACAGAAAAAAATGTCTATTGACATCTTAAGTGTGTAGAGGATTCTATGATCTCTGGTTTGTTATCAAGCTGTGAAGAATAGGTGCACTACTTTCTCTCAACCCTGTGGACCTCAATCTGATGACATCAGAGTATCTTGCTCTTGATGATTGTCCACCACACTATTAGATGCATTCAGAAAGCAAGAAAATGCATCTTTTGCCTCTTATTTCCTTCACAATCTGGTTTTGCCTTGTTTTCTTCCCCCCATTACTGCAGCTTTTCATTCCCTGTTCAATCATCTCCTCTCTCTCTCTCTCTCTCTCTCTCTCTCTCTCTCTCTCTCTCTCTTTGTGTGTGTTTCCGTATGCACAAGGTTGAGATAATTTGTAGTGCTTTTGTAAAAACTCCTTCTGGGTTAGCTTTGCTAATCTTCATGTTCATTTCCTGGAAGTGGTTAGTTTTTCTGGTGAGAGCATGCATTTGTTACTGAAAAACTTTTTGTTTTCTAATTTGTTAGCATGTCTAGCTATTTGTTTAAGCTCAAACCTTCTTTTCTTCTGCTTGTGGTGACCTATGTATAACGCGTGTATATTTCATATATTTTTCTGAAACCTGACCTTTAGTTGCGTTTTGCTATTTAGCTTTCATGTCTAGATCTGCTTAAAGTGTCACTTTTCTTCTTACTTCTTATTAGTAAGTGCTTTTCCTCTAAGATGTTTCTTTTGCTTGACAGTCTTGCAGCCATAGCAAGGAAAAGGCTGGTTCATTACAATACCATTCTTTCTGCACTATTAGATTTTGATCCAAACTTTGAGATAGTGAAAGGACACCATGCTGCCAGCATCCAGTATTCTTTAAGAACTGCATTCTTGGGATTCCTTAGGTGCACTAACCCAGTCATTGTAGAGGTAAAAGTTTTTATAATTTCTTAATATTTTGTATGTTTTTGTGGTTATTACCAGTCATCAGTGTAATTGCGTCCCTTCAGATCCTTCTTTCTCCATGGATTTTCTAATCCTGGATTGTGTGATTTAACCAGACGAATTATGGCAGGCTTACAATTTATGGAGTATTTGATTCTTTTAGCTCTGCATTTGTGTATCATGTAGCCTATAGATCATGCAGCAAAGAATTAGTTTCAGTTGATTGATATGGCTTCTTTGTTTTTCTTTTTTGTAAGAAACCATAATTTTATCAAGAAAACCAGAAAGCCCGACTCTGTATTCTTAAAAACAAAATAGAGAAATTAGAACCAAGTCACAAATCGGTGAACAAGACATCCACCAAATGTACAACAACCATAGCCTTACAACTAAGACACCGCCCTACCACATTTCACATGAAAAACTTTATCTCTACGATACTACTGCTTTCCAATCCAAATGTGTTAAATAAAAGGTAAACTCCCTAAACTCTGAAGACGTAGATGCCCAAAACTTAATACGATCCCATAACTGATCATCTCATCACCCCATCACCCTTTACATTATAAAAAAAACCATTGAAAAGTTTGTTTGGGTTGGGTAAGAAGAGATAACATGACCAAGCATAGAGAGAAGAGAACATAATTTTTTTAGCCTAGTATTTTATCCTGGCCCACTTTCATTCTCTCCAACTCCAAAAGGAGAGAGATTTGGGGAGCAATGAGAATTAGGAGTTTGTTTTTCGATACTCTAAAAATATCTCTTTACGTTTCCTCCATTTTGTTATATACATCTAAGCTAAAGTGAGATAAATTATTGATCTCCTCTCTTATTTTCTTGCACATAGTTTCTCTTCTTTTTATATCATAGATTATCTCTTCTAACTAGAGTTTCAAAACAAATTGTAAATGTGAATTTCGGTTTTCTTTCTTTTGGGCCTTTTTTTTTTTTTTTTTTTGGAGACCATCTTTTGGGGCCTATTTAACAGGTGATATTGATGTCGTCTTAAATTTTTTAGTCATCATGTCACAATAAAGCCAAAATCATATCTTGATATAAGATCAAAACTTCCCTTAATTTCATGTTTTCTTTTTCCTTGGAAGTGGATCTTTTGCAATCTTGAAAGTTAATTTTTGCACAGGACGAGAATGGGCATGGATATGGTCACATTCTGTTAAAAAAAGATAAAGTGCAAAAGTATTAAAGTATTTGTATTTTCCATCTGGTCTGATGCATGACAAGTTCGTCCCTGTTACATTTTCAGTCAAGAGATAGACTGCTTAGAGCTCTACGAGCTATGAATGCTGGTGATGCGGCTGATCAAGTGATCCGTCAAGTTGAAAAAATGTTAAGAAATGCTGAGCGTGTTTCACGTGATGCTCGGTTGGGCAAGGTAAAATAATTTCATCTTGCAAAGCTTATTGTTTATTCTTCACATATAGAATCCAATCACTGATATTAATTTTTTTTTCATTGCCTCATTGAAATTCCTATAATCAGGATGATCAACAATCAAGCCAGTTGCCTGTTTCGGGGGACCTGCTAAAGAGAAGACTTACTCCTCTGGATACTGAGGAGGCATCTAATAATCACGAGATGCCTTCCAAGCGAATTCGTTATGGTCCTGACTCCTATTCAACTTTGCCAGTTCAAATGAATGCTTCTGGGCGGGACACCACTTCTGTCAATGGAGTGTCCTCTGAGCTTCCTGTATTAGATGGTGAGTTGACCCCTGTGGAGCAAATGATTGCTGTAATCGGTGCTTTGCTTGGTGAGGGAGAAAGAGGTGGTGAATCACTTGAAATTCTTATTTCAAATATCCATCCCGATCTGCTGGCCGATATTGTTATAACTAATATGAGGCACTTGCCTAAGATACCCCCACCCTTGACAAGGCTCGGGAATTTTCCAGTTCCACGGCAGATAAGTTCTTTAAGTAGTTCGGCACAAGTTGTTGCAGGCTCCCCAACATCTTCTGTGCAGTCTCCAGTTCTCACTGAACAAGTGCCTTTCTCTTCAGCAACTGTAACCAGTTTAACAGTTTCTGATGTGTCCAATGTGAATAGTCTTCCCACTGATTCCAAGCGAGATCCGCGAAGGGTAAACTTCAGTAAATCTCAAGTCTTCATTTGCTTGTATCTACTACTATGAATTATTCAGTTTACAAGAATTTTAGGATTTTAAATATTTTAAATTAATCTCAGTTGCATTTTCAGGATCCTCGTCGCTTGGATCCGCGAAGTGCAGCAGCTTCTGCTGGACTGGCATCCACACCCATGGAGGATACTACTGCTATGCAGTCTGACTTTGATGGCTCAATGTCTTTAAATAAGCTTAATCTGCTCCCCAATGTGACCATTGTCGAAACTCCTTTAGCAACTCCCATGCTCCAAACGGAAAGTGATGAAAAGACTTTTGATAGCCAATTGGTTTCTGGAAGTGGCCAACTAACTCCTAAGGAGGAGGTTCTGGATGGACCTGTTGAAATTGACCCTGCTTCGAAGCTCGGTTTATCTTCCGATCTCACAGATTCTCCCGTGCAAACAGTTGATGAGGACCTGATTGCAACGAAGCTTTCAGATATTGAAGGGAAAGATGAGGATGAGGACCTTGATACCTCATCCTTTTTAGAATCTGATCAGCATTCTCCAGTTCTTTCAAACACGTCTGCATCCGAAGATACTTATCAAGATTTTCCTCAGCTTCCCATTTATGTTGAGCTGACCCAAGAACAGGAACGAAGTGTGGGAAAATTAGCAATTGAACGAATTATTGAGTCATACAAGTATTTGCATGGTGCAGATTACAGTCAGATGCGCTTGGCATTACTTGCTCGATTGGTTGCTCAGGTAGGGATCACTCTTATGATTGTTCGAACTCAAATGAAAATTGGTAATTGTTTTCTTCTCAGAGTAGATTAAATTAATATATTTGTTGAGTGATGAGTTCTTAGCATTACTGCCTTACTTTTTTTGTCTCAATATGAGTGGCTTCAATATCTAAATAAGCACCCACATAAATTTCTTTTCAAGTATTGTCCTAAAACTATTCAACTTCCTGTAACTCTTAAGCCAGTAGACAATGCACTGGAAGATCACCCAAAATTTTCTTTGAACTCTTTCAGCATCAGTTCACCAAGATCTATTCTCTAATTATTGAGTTTTGTTTTTGAATTATTGAATTATCATGTGCAGAATTCTGTTAAATTTTTTTTTTTGTTTCACACCTTTAGCATATTCAGAATTATCTGTAAATGTTTTGATCTCACAGATTGATGCGGATGATGAAATTGTTGTACTGCTGCATAAGCATATCCTTGTGGATTACCAACAGCAAAAGGTATCTATTACTTCAAATTGCAGGTTCTCTTGTTTGTTTTCCCAGTTACTTTCTTGAAGTTTTTTCTCTGGGTAAGACCTGGATGATAGCTGTCATTGTGGGCTAGATATATGGTATTTGAGATAGTGTGGTAAATTATTTTTAGTAAGTCTAAGTAGTTAGTGATATAATGATGAAAGCAAGCTTTATGTTGGTTCGTTGAAAGAGTTGGTTTTGCAAATTATTCCCGTTGTTAGTCTATCCCATATTGTCTTGGGTGCACAAGAATTTTTTCAAGGATTATGCTTTTGAACTAGGTATGTCTGTATCACTATTTTCAACAGCAGACCATTTTCAACCGATTGTAGATACTGATCTTCTTCGGTATTACCAGCCATTCACTTTGGTGAAAACAGATTAACTCTTGCTGTTGTGTTGTAGTGGATTTGTTGTCCACTGATTGTACTGGTTTATTACTATCAAAATTCTCTGTTCTGTTAAACAAAACAGATTAACACTGAACAGCTTAGTTTATTATTTAATGTTATTCAGTCTGATTTGTAAGAATTGATTTCAGGGCCATGAGCTAGTATTGCATGTCTTGTACCATCTGCATGCTTTGACGATATCTGATTCAGTTGAAAGCTGTTCATTTGCTACTGCTGTATATGAGAAGTTCCTCTTGGAAGTGGTAGGCACCTGCTTTTCTGTTTGTACCTTGTTTTTATTTTTGTTTCTGTAAGAAGTGGATATATTATGTTTTTCAATGCAGGCTAAGTCTTTGCTGGAGTCCTTTCCAGCCTCAGACAAGTCGTTTAGTAGACTTCTTGGTGAAGTTCCAATTCTGCCCGACTCAACTTTGAAACTGTTAGATGATCTATGCAATTCTGATGTTATTGATAAACATGGAAAAGATATTCGTGACGTTGAGCGTGTCACTCAGGGCCTTGGTGCTGTTTGGAGTTTAATTTTGGGGAGGCCACATTATCGACAAAGCTGCTTAGACATCACTTTGAAGGTAACTTGGGCTGAACTTTTAACAATCAAATTATTAAATACTTTGATCTATCTGTAGGTAATGGTGATCTGTTGTTGTATATGGTTCTCTCTAACATACAAGGCAATATAGAAATGCTAAGAATCTCCAAAAAGAACTTCAATTTTGTTGATCCAGGCATTGAGGAGGAGGAGGAATTGTTTTGCATGTTTGCATGAATGGATGTTTCATGGCTATCAAATGAATTTTATGAACCAGATCAAGCATTTCTTGCATTCACAGGGTTATAATATCATTATGAGGACTTTAATAAAAGTGAACAGGCTAGATTGTCTGTAGAGCTGACAATGTTGGATGTTTAACAATTTAGCATTCTGCCTAGGAAGGTTTAAAGAGGACAGATTGTAAAAGTCATATTTGCTAGCTGACTGTTATATGCTAGCCTTCTGCTTTGTAAAACCAGCAATGGTAATATTTCAAGGTTCTAGCTAGCCTGCTTGCAGTGTTGAGGGTTATACCAGAGATTAGGGAGTTACGATTGATTCCTGCATTAATCATAAGCAGGGAGCTGGTATGGGTACACAACCAATTTCATTGTGGATCCGTGTCCACTAAAGGATATGCAAAAACAGTGAGATATTTGGATCCAAAAAATATTTATTTCTCCGTAGCTCCTGTAGAAGAACTAAGTAACGTTTTACAATAAGGTTCAAAGTGTTGTAATTTTGAGCTTAATTCTCACTTGGATGTACTACACAAGCTTAATGCTTAAATGAGTAAAATTTTCACAGTAATAGGAAATTAGGCAGTCTTGCTTTTAGTCTTATGTAGATGTACCTGCCTGTTGTATGGAAACTATTTCTAGTTATAGTCTGCTTCTTGTGCTATTTAATACATAACTCAAATCTGTGTTTCTTTCATTTTTAAAAATGCATAACCCAAACAAATATTTCCTCATGGCAGTGTGCTGTTCATTCACAAGATGAGATCAGAGCCAAAGCTATCCGGCTGGTATGGGATATTACTGTTCAATAGAATCCCCAAGTCTTGCTAATATACTGATTTCAAGATGTTGGCAGGGCTCCCTTTTTCAATTAAATTGTAGTCCGTCTTGCAAAGCAAGAATTGTAGTCAGTTCTTTTTCTGATACATGGTCTTTTGTTTGTGTTCTATAGGTGGCAAACAAACTTTACCAGTTGAGTTACATATCGGAAATTATTGAGAAATTTGCTACAAATATGTTGCTGTCTGCTGTTGAACAATCTCCATCTGGTACAGAGCATGCACAATCGGGGCCCACTGGGCAAAGAGCAGAACGGATGGTATGCTTCTTTCAGTTGCTGTTACTATTTCCTTTCTTGTCCATGCAATTGCAACCAACCATGAGAATCTTGCATGGTGAAGATAATTTTTTTTTTTTTTCCCTTTTCATCTAGTGGGCCATGATTCATTAGGAAATGCCAGCAGCAATATAGCAGTAACAGCTTATCAATTGGATAGATCGTTAGAGTTTTGCATTTGAAAGTCCTTTGATGTTCTAAGCTTAAATCTTTTATGATTTTGAGAGCTGATATGCCGAAATTTCTGAGTTGTCTTCTCTCAAATTCTATGGCTTTGTTTTCTAAGACTAATGGCATCTTTGTAGCTCATTTGTATGGCATTCTTGACATAGTAACTTCTGCAGGGTCTTCTCCTGATTATACTTGTTAGTTGATGGCTGCTTTTATTATCTCTATAGTTTATGGGGATTCCCTTACTAAATGTCTACCTTTTAAGTTACCCTTTTGGATTAGTTGAGATTAGCATCTACAGTATTTTATGGGGGATAGCTTCTGCATTTAACATCTACTTTAATCTCATCTTTTCCTCCTTCGCAATCATTTTCAGCTTGAAAGTCAAGAAACATCTATTAGTGATTTTGAAGTTTCAGAGTCTGGAAATTCTGAAAATGATTCCTCAAGAAAGGACCAAGCACTATCAACCATGTCATTTCCTGAAGTTCAACGACTCATTTCTTTGTTTTTTTCTTTATGTATAAAGGTTTGCCTTCGATTTCTCATGACTGGTAATTAATTAGCAACTTGTCATAATTGGTTTTTTTTTCAGGCGACACTAACTTAGGTTCTTTTTATTTTATTTTTTATACTTGCAGAAACCTATTCTTATTCAACTTGTATTTAATACTTATGGACATGCCCCGAAAGCTGTAAAGCAGGTGAAACTTTCGTTGATTCTGTTGACATATATATTTGTAGTAATTGATAGCATGTTAGATGAGTTGTTATGTTTTGTCTATTATGGTATCTTTCCATGTAAGCGGACTACTTAATGCATGAACTCTGTGATGGCGCTGCAAACTGTGAGCCACATTTTCTTCCTGTGAGGTTATCATGTAAACAGAGTCTCTACCATACTGAAATAAGTGTGACAGTTATTCAAACTAAGAACCTGTCATTGAATTTAGTATCTTTGTGCTGGTTTGGGTCATTATATTTCAATTGTCCTTGTTGTCAGGCTGGTTTGAGTTGGGCCGTCAGGTAAACCAACTCTGCATGTGATGTATATATGACTGAAATGATCATTCAAAAGCTTAAGTTGATAGAATTCTGGCCCAACAATGTTGCCCTAAGCTGACACAAGGACGCAACATTGCCATTCCTTACATATTACAGACTTACATCAGATTCAGTTGAGTCTTATGTTAATTAACAGAAGCAGATCTATACATTGTAATAATGGTTCAGTTTGATTTCTAGGTTAAAAAATTAAATCAGTTGTGCAGTATATATATCAATGTTTGGACTAGGTTTGTTCTTGTGTTGACCCTCTAAGGTTGTCAATCATTTTTAGGCGAACATCCCATGCCACTAAGGTTAGACAATCAATGTTCAGGTTATACAATCATTGCTCCTGCGCCTGCCCTTCCAATTATTGGGAGCTATAAACAATTCAGTACTGTCTTGTACTAAATGCAAACCAATATATACTGGGGTGTATTCCTGTGATTTTGGGTTTTCCTTTGCTAAATTTCCTGAGCTCATGCTAAATTTCCTTTTTAGATTTCCAAGTGCTTGCATATTGTAGATGAAATTATATCCCATGACAATATGCCTCATGTGAGAAATGGTTTTCCATGCTACTGTTTCCTAATCATATGTAATTGCTAATGGCATGCATTTAAATCCTTTGTTTACCTTTGAAATGATGCAGGCTTTTCATCGCCATATTCCCATTCTTATAAGGGCCTTAGGGTCATCTTATTCCGAATTGTTAAATATTATATCTGATCCACCACAAGGAAGTGAGAATCTTTTGATGCTGGTGAGTGCTGTATTTCCTGTTTTATTTCGAGTGTTTTTAATTTTGAAGCTTTTATTTGTTTTTTTTTCTTTCTTGTTAATATGGTTTTGTTTTTATGTATAGATTTGATGCCCACATATAATGCTTATGGTTTTTTATGTTTTGTTTTGTTTTTGTCTTAATATGGCAAGGTTCTGCAAATATTGACCCAGGAGACATCACCTTCGTCTGATCTGATAGCCACCGTTAAGCATTTGTATGAAACTAAATTAAAGGTTTTCCAAATAACTAAAACTTCTTCTTTTGATCAGTAGTTACATCTCTTTTTTATTACCATTTTTATGATTCAACCTGAGCTGGATATTATTGGCTGTAGGATGTCACAATTCTCATTCCAATGCTGTCTGCACTTTCAAAAAATGAGGTTTGTTTCTCCTCCTCTAGTACTCCTCAAATGATATGTAGTGTTCTTGTTTTAACACTGTTCCCAAAAATTAAGCTGTTTCAACTGGGGAACATGATTAATGTTTTACCTTTTCTTTTTAACAAAGTATGAAGAAATTACGAAGTAACCAACCTGAACGTGAAGAAAACATTTTAACACCATAGAAACTTATGCATAACACATCACACTACAGAACATGTTACAATAAAGATTAAGCTTTCTCCATCATGTTGTATGTATGCTTAAAAAGATAATTACATTGCGTAATATTAGAAGTTAGTTAAGAAACATGAATTAGATAAAGTAAAAGAAAAAACTTTATTAGTATAAAAAGTGGTACATATTATCTTCATTATGATTTCAACCTTAGTTATGCTCTTGTGGCACAAGCGAGAGGAAAATGCATGTTGCTAAGATCTGAAGTATAAAAAAAACAGAAACGAATTCCAATTTTGTTTTGATTCATGAGAAGCTAGTTTTATTATTGTGTTATCACACATTTTGCGTTAAATAAAAAAGGGTAACATCAGTACTGAAATTTTTTATGCTGTTATGTTAGTTTCATATAGACGTATCCTTATGGCTGTGTAATCATTTAATGGGACCAGGTTTTACCTATATTCCCTCGGCTTGTCGCTCTTCCATTAGAAAAATTCCAGACAGCACTTGCTCACATACTACAGGTACATGCAGTTTTCAGTGTCTGATTTCACACAAATGCTAATTGCGCAGTGTGTGTTGTGTATTTATATACGGATGTATAACACTTTTTGTTTTTATTAATGTATAACACTGTTTTATGTGTCCTTGATATGGACACACACAACTATATATAAAAAATTGATTTCCTTTCACATTTCAGATTTTTTATTTATTTTATTTTATTTTATTTTATTTTATTTATAAATACATCACATTCAGATGTTATAAAGGAAAATCAGACTTAAGTTTTTTATCTTATGAATTTGAGATTTGCAAAGGATACAAGGTGTATATAAAATGTAGGATGTTGAGAAATTCTGAAGTAAAGCTATTCAAACAATGGGTAGAATCATATACTCTTGACTTCGTGAACTGCTGAAGTACTTGTATGTGTAGTTACTAAGTTTATATCCTATCAATTGCAGGGCTCAGCTCATACAGGTCCAGCTTTAACGCCTGCGGAAGTTTTGGTTTCCATCCATGGAATTGTTCCCGAGAAAGATGGTCTCGCACTTAAGAAGGCACGCACTTATTGATTATTTTCCGTTCAATAAACTGTTATAGAGTAGACAGTTGGATGATCTATGAACTACCACTTATTTGCTTACAATGCGCCATCTGGTCCTATCTTCTATCCAATGTTTCACAAGTAGTTGTGTACCCAAAATTCACATAATATAATAGTCATTCAGTAGTACGTTTTGATCAATTTGGACGAAAATACGGGCCTTGATCAATTTGAAGTTTCCCACATTCCAACCTTAGGAAAATAGCTCTGCCCAAAGATAGGTTTATGTTGTACTTTATATATTAATCTTCTTTGCAATGTATATCAAGGATGTACTTTTTGTAATAAGTACAACTCAGATAGAATAAAAGCTCAAACAAATTGGGATGGATCAGATTGAGGTTGAACTAATCTTGAGTTTTGCAATTAACTCTGACGAAGGCACATCCCTTCAATTTGTCTTGCCAAGGTGCATCCCACTGGCAGGGTTTACTTTTCTGCCTTGTCAACTCAATAATAAATAATATTATTATTGTGGCACGTATCTCATTGTACTTCTACACAACTCAATGAAGCCTCCCTTTTTAATTTTTTTATGTACTTTACCTGACAATACTTTATATCGCCTTTTTTGGTGGCTATGCCATGATTTGGTGGTGATAGTATGGTTGCTCCTTTTGTATCATGCGCCTTGTATAATTATTAACAGTTTTGTATGCTTGTATTTTTTTGCAGATAACAGATGCTTGCTCAGCTTGTTTCGAGCAACGCACAGTTTTCACACAGCAAGTCTTGGCAAAGGCCCTGAATCAGATGGTATGCATATATCATCTGTCAATATTTGTCCTTCATGTAGTATTTAGTTAACTGATTTGTTTTTCAGGTTGATCAAACTCCTCTTCCTCTTCTCTTTATGCGGACAGTTATTCAGGCAATTGATGCTTTTCCTTCACTGGTAACTTTCTTTCCTTCATTTTCCTTTTTTTTTTCTTTTTTTCTTTTTTTATTTTTTCCGTTATTGTCCTGATTTCCATATTTATGTAAATACACGGTTTCATGCCTTCGTTCTATTCAGGTTGATTTTGTAATGGAAATACTTTCCAAACTTGTGAGTAAACAGGTATGTGTACTGGGGGTTAGAATTACCATTATGCATCTGTGTTGTTTTGGCTTGTATGTGATCTTTCAGGTTGATGTGTCAGAACTCGTAATTAGCATGGCGAGGGGACAACTGATATTTTATATGCAATCTTGACTGCAGGTGTGGAGAATGCCAAAACTGTGGGTTGGCTTCTTGAAATGTGCGTCTCAGACACAGCCACATTCTTTCCGTGTATTGTTACAGGTATCACATTGTCTATTTATATGGAGAACTTTCCCTTGCTGTCTATTGGTGATTTTAGTCACAGCTTTCTTTGCTTATTTTTTCCTTGCAGTTACCACCTCCACAACTTGAAAGTGCTTTGAACAAATATGCGAACCTCAGAGGTCCCATTGCTGCTTATGCTAGCCAGCCTAGTGTAAAAGCTTCACTCCCTAGGTATTGTGCAATCTGATTGACCACCCACTTTATTCCGCGGAGATTGTTTTCAATTTTTTTCAGGCTACTATAGATAAAATTTGAAAGAGCATGGTCTGTGGTTTTTCATTGAAACTCAACCTCTTTGTCTGACATGTCCGGTCTATACAAATTGTCGGAAGTGAAGTTTGACTATGAAACTGTGAAACATCTGTTTGACTTTAATATTTGCAATTGCTTCAGTGATTCATAATGCATTCATAGGCTTCTGAGTTATTATTTTGATTGAACAGGTTTATAGTATTTTTCTTCTTGCGAAGAACATTCTAGACTGTAGAATTTGCTCTCTTTTTTTTTTTTTTTTCCCCTTTTGACTTTAACTGCAGTATTATTCCGGTGTTTACCATAATTGTTGTTTAGTCCGTTCTCCTCTATTTTGCTTTTCCATATACACTGGGGGTGGCAGTTTTTTTCTTCTGTTTAAAGCTTATTGCATGTGTTTTGGCAGACCGACACTTGCAATTCTTGGTCTTGCAAATGAAACACATTTACAGCAACCGCATTTGCCATCATCGTTTCACCCTACAGACACGAATTCATCAGTTCATGGAGCAACTCCGACGTGATAAATAGCTAGCTTTCGGACTCTGGGAATTGACCAGCTATGTATAGTACAAATCGGGACATCCGATAATTAGAGAGCCATAATTGTGCGAAAGGCCACACACATCGCGGCTTATCGCTTGGAGCTGTTGTTTGGTAACCTAAGATAGGTTTCAGTCCGACTGCAGATGGAAATATCAATTCTTCAGAAATTGCGAGTCATGCAAAAAAGAAAAAAGAACAAAAAAGATAAGAGAGGAATTGCCATTGAAGAGATGCATCCTAACCACTCATGTACTGCTCTGTGAAATGTACCATAATTGATTTTTCAAAATTATATGTATTTGTATTTTGTCCTTGTAAATTTTGGTTCTTCCAAGTTCCAATCTAATCTGAGGGCAGGTGTAGTTAACAGTTTTGTTTTTGGGTGGTTAGCTGCTGAAAGCAAGGTCCAGCTCATTAACAGGTCCCTGTAAATTATAGTTGAATTTTCATCAATCTTTTTAGTTCATATTTTTTTATTTCTTTTGTCGTTTCTTTTCCCAATCATAATTATTTCCATAAGACGCGCACTGAAAATGGATTAAGCAATGTAAGGAATCACCAAAAAAATTCACCTTCTTCCTAGCACTACTAATAAGATTAATATTTTTTGTTTCGAAGAGCGGATAGCTTGCCTATCCTCAAATCCAAAGCTGATATGGGCTAGTTTGCGTATCCCCTTCCCTTTGTATCTCTATTTCTCTTTTTTCTCCCTCTTCCTTTCCTCACTGGACCCTCGTTGGCCGGAGACCTTGTCATCCACAGTGGATGTTGGTGAAGAGGGAGAGGGAGAAAAAAGGGAGTAGAGAAAGAAATGGAGAGATATCGAGAGAGAGAGGAGGGAGGTCGAGCTTGTTCTCTGTAAGGTTGTTTTGTGTATGGTGAAGATTCATTAATTGCAAGTAGGTGGTCTAGGAGAGGCACCTAATGAGAATAAAATAGGTAAGTTAGACATAACTCAGTTGGTTGAGTTCTTCCACATCCTTCTATGTGTTAGTTTGTTTTATTTTTTATTTTTAAAGATTTAAACTCAAGTCACAAAAAGTATTCTTTTTACTAATATTACCATTAGAAAGTGTCTATTTTACAGTCGAATTAAAATGAATTAAACTTTGATTTGTTTTATTAATTATTTCTTGATTTGCTTCATTATCGTTAATGTATTTATTTAAAAACTTTAATTCAAGAAAAAATTGTGTATTAATCATTTTATCATTAATGCGTGCTTAACCATCAAGCAAATTTGATCGTTGAAAGAGAACTTTTCCTTTTTCTTAAAGAAAAATAATGCATAGTACCTGTATACGTGTCTATCACACTCAGTACACGACCTGTTTCATGTTTGTCTTAATCGTGTTTGGTTTGCACTGTGTTTATCTTGAATATTTGGCAAATTAAACTCTAATTCAGTAACTGCAAAGTAGAGATTTGGCACCATTATTTCACATGGGGTTATTAGCTTCGTTTGACAAACTTAATTTCATTCGAAGAGACCATGTGATTAATTTTTTTTCAATTGTGAGTGGAATATGTATTCGAGATGTTGACTATGCAAGACCCGGACTTGTTCTCGTTCGTAATTTTATTTTTTAAATGACCGGAAGCAAGAAGGTTAGGTTGATTTATTCAACCCATCAACTTCAAATGATAATTGTGTTCCCATACGAAGTAACAAACAAAATGCTAGAGTTGAATTTTAGATCCCAACAGGAAGGAGAATGCCAAAAGCAGAAAGGTTTTTACTTGAATGTGTGAACCTATTTTAGGACAAGCCCTTTTGCTTGATTGGGTAAAATACAATTATGGGATCCATAAAAAAACCTAACCCCTACCCTGTTTTGGTGGGGTGTACGAACTGTTCTGAATATTAAGCAATTTGAAAAGAACAAAGAAACGATATCAAACACCAAGAAATCTACAACAAAAACGAAATTTCGTTTCTGTAAAAGAATATCATGCAGGAAAAAAAAAATTTCTACAAACAAAAACCGTAAATCTTCTGTTTGTTTGTCGTTGCCTGTCGGGTTCTACTAGGCTGCTAAATGCTTTGATTGTACCAAAATCAAGCAATGATCTATTCAGGGGCAGAGAACCACCAACATGAAATTCGAGAACTGTCACAAAAATGTACTTATATTAGATAATTTATTCTACAATGTTAAATGGTGTTTATGGCAGTAAAGATAAAACTACCATATGAACCTTTTAATTGATTGTGTTTACTGATAATTACTTGCATACATATGGCATAAGGGAGTCTTGAGCATGAGGTACATTATTTTCAAAATTCAATTTTGAATTCTAGAGAATCAAAATTTCATACCTTTCTCCCGCTATAGGAATCAAACTTGCACGGTTAGTGAGTTCTATCATTTAATGGGGAGAACAATATCTAGGTTCTTCTGAAGTTGCCAGCCTTTGGGATAAACAAGACTATGAGCTTGCAAATGCAGATGCCAGTTCATTACTTTTGAACAACCAGTTGGCATACTTTCCATTTGTCTTTCATCTTCCACAACTTGTTCTATAAAAGTGGTTTCCTGAAGATGAAAAGGGAGAGCAATGTCAGTGCATGAAAAATAATTGAGAAGCAAGAAAAATTAAGACGACATCGCAAATGACTCAAACAAATGGGATGATATGACCCGTACTTGGAAACCCTCCTTCACTGTGTCTAATTGTCGAATTGGAACATAAGTGGGGCGGTGCCATCTCTTTGGATCCCACAATATTGTGCTATTAAAAGCAAATCCGGACATATCAACATGAAACCTACGGAGTCTCTTGCTTTTCTCATTGGTGTGCCATCCAATTACTTGGGTCCCATTGCATACTGGACCTTCTAATATAGCCTTGTTTTTGCTTTGTGCTAACATAGCAACTGGCCAAGTTCCAAAACGGCTTCAAAACAGATCAAAGCATGAATTAGCTGTAGAGTTTTTTCTTTCTTTTTTCAAAAGGCAGGCAGGGCAGCATAAATTCATCAAGATTGAAGTTGGCATTCGTAACATTCTGCAAACACGTTCAGACACTAACAGCACATAGAGAAGCCAACTTGTAGAATGAACGAAATGGTGCTCATGAAAACCAATATGTGACGGTTTCTCAAAGAGACAGAAGTAACTCAGTAATTGTTGTTGTATTCACTCTCCTTTGAACAGAATGGTCCAAAGAGGCAACTCTCTTTACTTTTCCCATCTTTCAACCAAGGCGGGCTTAGAGAAAATTTGTGGGCTTTCTTTACTCGCCTATTAAAATCATGTGATATACAAAACTACATTCACATCTCTCAAGCTAAACAATTTTTTTTTATGAACCGGGGGGAGGAACCCCAAACAAACAACAACCTACTCAAGCTAAACAATTTAATTTAGTGAAAGAGATCAAAATATGGTACAAGAAGGATAAGAAGAAAAAAAGGGAAGGGCCTTGAATAAAAATCATAAAATTGACCAAAGCAAGAAGACACAATCATAAAAATCCACTACCTAAACGATCATACTACTGGTAAATTGTACATGTTCGTTTGTAGATATGAAGAAATGTGGGAAGCTATATGAAATCTATCAACTAAAGCAAATTCTAACAAAATGAAGTTTAGTGAAGGGAAAGAGTAGCACCAGCTACCATTATTCAGTACAAAAATATTCGAACCAGAGCTGCAAGAAAGCCATGAAATAGAAAGGAAAAAAAAAAAAGAAAAAAAGACCCAAGTAGCTCCAATTGCTAAAATTGCAATAACAGACCAATTTAACAGAGAAACCAGGAAAACCACCATTCCAAAACAAGCAAGTGAAGCAAACACAAACACCAACAGAAGCAAAAGTGATTAAAATGAGTGAAATGAGCTCAATTTAGAAGATATCTACCTAATGTCTCTCAAGCGATCAAACAAGTCGAGCGAGTATATATTGTCATCATCAGCAAAATACACAATGCCATCAAGTGTATGCCTTTCAATGTGCTCCAACGCCGTGTTCCTCTGATACACGCCTCGGTCCTTCGCGCTCGTCGAGTTGTTGCCACACACCAAATGCCTATACATCACGCTGCTCTTCCTCAAAATCTCGGCGGTCTCAAACGACGCCGCTTTGTTCTCTACCACAATCCAAAGCAGCGGCGGAGGTACAAGCCTCAGCAGCTGCCCCAACCTGTTCAAGAAATAGGCCTGCAGCGCGCGGTTGTACGTCGGCGTCACAATAATCAGCTGCTTCCTCGGCACCAACTCCCCTCTACTCTCCACCACGCCGAGGCTCACGTCGACGACGAGATCCTCCCTCCGTTTTACGACGCGATCCGTGTTGTCGTTGTCGAACTGCACATTAACGTGCGAAGGCTTGATGTCGAAATTGAAGCTCCGGCCTCGAATCTCTTCATCGTCGTCCACGTGGCCGAACGGCAACAGACCGAGCAAAAACCCTAAGAAGAAGAAGAGCAAGCACCTGTAGAACACTCGACGCCATTGCTGGCCTTTGCGATTAGGTCGGTGGAAAAGAACTCCGGCGACGAAGCGCCGGATGGTGACTGTGAAGGCGAGAATCGCCGACGGAAAAGGCGGTGAATATCTGGAGCTGGACAGAAGCTTCGGCGACGGCGATTGTACCGAAAATGGAGACCCGACGCCGTTCACGTACGGCCGGTCTCTGAACGCCGGCGATAGAGTTCGCCGGATCGACGCCATTGATCGATCTCCGACAAAAAACCCTCAGAGGCGTAACATGGTCGAAATCCAAATCCCTCTCTCAAATCCACTAAATCAGATTCAAAACTCCAAAATATTAAAAAATAATAAAAACAAAATTAGAAAGAAAAAAAATGTTCGGGGAAAATGAAGTCGGGTCGGGCTTGGAAATGGAAATGGTAATCGGGTCTGGTGCGCTGGACTGAGAAGATTGTAGGGACAGTGGAATTTGTAGGCTTTGAAAAAAAAATTGCAGAAACAGAGGGTGTGTGGGTTTGGTTAAGCACTTTGAGGAGCAGCAGCGGAGTTGGGTTTGGGTGGGTCTTTTTTACCGCGGACGGGTTTGTGTGTTGGCGCGTTTTGATTGGCGGAGGAGGGAGGAGCTCCGTTTCTTTATTTTAAGCTACGTGTGGTGCCGCCATTGAGTAGTCAACACGTACCCAGCTGTGGTCAAAGGTGTACGCACTTGTGTATATATTTATCTGAATTGTTGTCGGAGAGAGGGTGTAATGATGTGGTAATTATTGCGTATGTTTGGGTTCCGATGGTTTTCCAGTACTTTATCTGAAGTAACTAACTTTCCAATTTTACCATGGGAATTTTCTTTCCTTGAAAGGTGATTTGTGAGCTTCCTTAGAGAAAACTACATGTTTGATTTCTTGATTTGAGAGCTTCATTAGAGGCCAAAGCCAGACAGCAAGCATAATCATCAATACCAGTATCAAAAAGGGCTCCTAGCAATCGGCAAATTACCTCTGTCGTTATTAAAACGAGAAAGAGAAAGCGCCCCCAAAGAGAAAGAGTATACCACTCAATTCCTTCCCATACCGAAGTATCCAGTACAATCTCATTTTCACTAGGGTCCGTTTGGTTCATAGGAAAGGAGACTTGGGGATGCAAAATCAATTGTTTTTCCATGTTTGGTGAGTCTAGGAATAAGAAATGATTGCCTAGCACATAGGAAAGTAAGGGGGAATGTGAATCCCTCCTTCCAACTTGGATTTTGTTTTCCCTCCTCATGGGAAAGTTTGGGAAAGTTTGGGAAAATGAGCCAACATTCAATGCACATTTTTCATGACCATTTAGTCCCCATTAATAATTTAGAATTACAATATATCATTAAATGCAATCTTTTTTTATTTGATTTAATATGGGTATAATTGGAAAATTATACAAACTTTGTTTTCAATTCCTACTCAAAATAAATATGGGAAAAGAAATAAAGTGAAATCTCCTGGTTACTTTCTCGGCATTACCAAACATGGGAAATGAATCTTTCATTTCTCATCCCTTGGAAAATGATGTGGGAAGTGATTTCTCCTCAAATCCGTTCCGTGAATCAAACGGGTCCTAGGAGTCCAACACCCAAACTCTGTGAAAATCAAATCTTGGCTTCTCCTCCAACAAGTAACCCCTAATCCTCAGGAAAGTAAAACCCCAAAGCTATGAGATAGATCTAACCAAATCAGAGAAGATCCAACACACAATCAAGGTAGAATTCTGAGTCATGGGTATGGGCAATGGCGGATCCAGGAATATTTACAGGGGTGGGCTATTTATTTATTTTTTTGTTGGGATCAATTATAAACCCTAATTTTAAACAAATAAATATATCAAAAGCAAGTACGAATCCAATTTTATAACGAGCATTCATATCTGGCATATCAATGTCATGATTTTTGCAAAATGATTCCACGTTCTCTGAAAAAATAGATGAAATGTACTATAGTGAAGTGAAAGGAGAGTCTTGTGATTCCTCTTGCCTCCTTATCAAGTTCAATGAGATGAAAATAGAGAGTTTTGGTAGCAGAGAGAAAAGAGAACAGAGAAGCCAAGCTTACTTTAATTCCTTCCTGATTGAAATTCCTACCATTTCTTTTGTATTAAATATCTCATATTGTGGAAATGACTCACTAGTGTAATGGTTTGAAGTATTTACTCTCTCAGGCAAGGTGAATGTGCTTATATTAAAACAAGAAAAGACATGCACACATGGGCTAATAGCCTAATATTTATATGCTGCAGTGGTGGGCTAATTGTTATTGTAGTAGAAATAACCTTACAAAATTCACATAAACCCAAAAAAAACCCTAGAAAATTGGGGTTAGATTAACCATGCCAACAACATGGAAGAACAAAAAATTGGAAGGGAAAAGCTCTCCACAACATAACCATGGTTTTGGGGAGGGGGGGTGTGGTTTGTGGAGAGGAGCTTGAGAATCAACCAATCCCTTATTTTTCTGAAGAGATATGGGGGAAAACCTCCCAAATCCAAAAAGAAAACCATTGGGTTGAAGTGTTTTTTGGGTTTTGGAGGGATAAGAGGTTTGAGAGAAATACGGAAGCTTGTCATTTCATTGGCTCTCTCTTACTCTCACTTTTTGCTTTCTCTTAATACTTGGTGAGAATGTCATATGTGGACTATAGATGTAGACCTTCATATTAGCCACATGATTTATCTAAATAGTAACTTCACTTAAGTTTAATGAAATAATCATATGGCTAATATAAAAGTCTACATAAGGGGTCTATATATGGCACCTCTCGCTATAGAATTTCGCTATGAGGGAATATGACTATCAAAATCTAATTTTATTGTCCATCAAGCTCCCAACTGAAAAATGGGTTAGGCCAAAGTTCACACAAGCCCATTCTAGCTTTATCACACAAGCCCATTCCAGCTTTAGCATCTAAAATTCTTGACCCATTGCATACTCCATAGTGTCAAGTTACGAGTGGGCTAAACTGCCACTGGGCTTGTGAGTATCCTTATTTCACATATAAATTTTCATAAACTTCTATCCCGCTATTCTTCAACACAATGAATTCTCTTCCTGCAAAGTTATTTCGTTCATGCCTCTTTGAGTAGAGGTATGAGTACAACCATGCTACCAAATCAAGAATTTTAAGAGATGGGAACTTATAACTTCGATCGTAAAACAATTATCTGACACCTAGGGTAAGAGTTCAATTATCACCCACTCTCTTGTCCCAAAGAAAAAGGCTGACAGAGGGAGAGGAGGAAGAAGAAGTGCCTCGGTACATGCCTCTATGTTCCCTCCTCTCTTCTCGTCTTTTCTTTTTTATTTATTTTTTCTTTTGGATTAGTGAATAAAAGTCCCTTGTGATGACTTCGTCAGAGCCATTCCCAGATATGAGTTCCCACACATAAACTATTTTTGGCTAATTCCCTCATTCCAATTATTAATTGGTGTCTTTTGGCATGGCATGAAGCATTTGTTGTCATTTAGTAAGTGTTTGCAACTTTATTTGCTCGTATACCCCTTGAAAAGTCAGAATGAGCATCTTTTTGTACTGTTTTTGGGTAATTTCCCTCATTCCAATTCTATAATTGGCAGTACAAATGCCCAACTATATGCCCTTGTTCATCACATAAACAAACAAAAATGTGATTTTCAAAATGTATGAGATGATCGTATACATATTCCTCTTGTTATTCAACCGTGACCAACTGATCGTACAGATATTTATGTTCTTGGCTTCTACCATTCAAACTCTCTCAATTTTGCTACACCACTGCCAATGGGGTATGCTTCCGTGTGAAAAACAGCCAAGACTAATTCATGTTCCAGGCTCAAATCCATGTCATTTTCTAACTTGTGCATGCCCAACATTGTTAGCGTTTTTGAACAAACAATATATATGACTAAGCTTTGTGCTTTGACTCATGCACTAAAAGCTAGGGTTTGACCACAGCAAACCCTCTCCCAAAAGAATTATAAAGAATGTTTTTTTTAACTACTCTTTGCCTCCACTCCATAGAGTTCATAGCTTCTTGGACTTCTTTCCCACCTCCCCCCTCTCACTTCCCGATTAGTCGTTGTTCAATTAAGAATAACGTACCAATTTTAATTGGAGGAGAGGCCCAACTAACCCGAATAGTCAAACCGCAAAAACATTAACATAAAAGGGTCAAAAACAAATGTCAACCCCACTATTAAGTTGGAGAGAGAGAGTGGCATCTATTATTTGCCTCCCTTTCATTTCAGATATCAAAGATACCTTCCAATCTTGAAGCATTATGAGGCATTTGCTTGAGCTGCTTTTTGTAGCCCCCTATCATCCACGTGTTGTGCATCAAAGCCACAGTGATGTTGTGTGTCCTCCCATTCATGCGTTTTTATATATATATATTTAGAAAGGAAAAATAAATGGGAAAATAAAAAAGAGGTTTGTAGTATTTGATTTCACATTTTGATCAATATTATTATTTATTTTTGGTAATATTCTACCGAGTTTGGTGGTTCGATTTGTACTGAATTGCAGTTAAGTTCAAATTAATTTTTATGAATTTTACTATTCAAGAAAGGACTTGTAAAATATAATACGTTAGACTGTTGTCTAATTTAATAAATTCAACTGCCTCATGTTAATTGAAATAATCAAACTCAGACTAATACGGTCCACCAAACTTGACCTTATTACGGCCTAATCGGGAATGGTGGGAAAGAGAAGTGCGTGCGTGGCTCATCTTCTATCACAACTAAACTTCTTATCACCGTTTTATAAATTGACATGATGTTAAAAAAATGGTGTGCTATAGTGAGAAACACAAAGTGGGCCAACAAAGACCAACAATTTTTGGGAGTTTATTGAAACATTCCAAGATGATGGGTCGGTTCTTATCTGGAGAAACTGAAAACATAATCATCTATAAGAGACAAAGGAGAAAGAGCCTCCCCACCCACCCCTTATTTTTATTTTCAAACTTCCATGGTCCTGTAGCTCACGTTGCCCTACAAATGACTGTTTGTTCCCTTTCAGTGTACCATGCCCCACTATAAAATAAAAAACCCTACAACGTGTAGGCCCCTTAGTGGATGTTTTAGTGAAAATAATAATAGATAAAAGAAGGTAAGAGAGAGAGAGTTAAAATGGTCCATGCAAAGCAGAGCACCATGCAGGGGACCCCTATGGAAAATCCATTACGGCACTGCAGTCTGTTCTTGAAAGGAACACGATTGGCATCTTTGAATGTTGCACGATCGAAGTTTTTTGGATTTTTATATATTGAGTAGGGTGCTTCTGGTCAGCACGGCAATGCTATATATTATGGTATAGTCTGTCGAAAGCTATATAGGGTTTGTGCTTGTGGGTACACCAAGAGAGTGGGGAGTGCAGGGTGGAGCTCCCATGGCTTTTCCCTTTATGCATTATATAATTTTTCACTTTTCAAATATATATATATATATATATATATAAATTTTCTCTTATGCGGACGTTTGGACGTTATTACCATGCCAAATGTCATGTATTTTCTACTACTTCTCCTTGTTTTCTTTCTTATTTACAATAATGTCCACATGGTTATATATATATCCATTTCATGAACATGAAATTTTATACAGATATCACCTCCTACTAATGTACAATTAGGGGTTAAGTAATGAAATACTTAAGCTATACATATATACATTTGAATGTATTTATGCTTGTGTATGTGCTCTTTTTCTTTCCTTCTTCTTTCATATGTGTCCATTAGAAAATGAGGATTCGAACATCAGATATAAGTATAAATGCTTTTAACTACTAAAGTTATAAGGCCCCGCTATAAGATTGCGCTTATAGAGAGATATTATAAAGAGATAAGGAAATACACAAGAGACTTGGAAGAATTGTAAAGTACCAAAACTAAAGACCAAAAGAGGCCATTATGTAAGTGATATAGTATAGGATGATCTGTGAGAGCATTTCTACCCATTTGTCATTGTAAAAGATAAGGGGAGACAATGGTTGTTACTATTCACATGAATAGTGCTTGCTCTAGGATTTTTTTTGTTTTTTTTGTTTTCCACCTATTGCCATGGCAACCCAAAGACAACCAATATTCACATGAGATATACGGAGATGAATTTATATATAGTTTTGGTGTGGGAAGTGACGAATATGGCTAGGTATTTATAATATAAAAAATTCTAAAATTTTTGGTTTTTTTTTCTTTCAATTTTTTTATTATTTAAATTGACTGTTGACGTCACAATGACATCAACATTAAGTCATCTTGTCTCGGCAGTAGCCCAAACAAGTCTTGCCTTGGGTCTTGTCCGGGCTTGTAAAATCCAGCGCTTAACTTGGCAAGCTTTGGTCACTGGAAACGGGATTAGAGACCTAAGGGTCCTCTTGCCCGGGCTAGGCCCTCCCACTGGAACTGCTCTAAGGTGTTATGTCTCTTTGACAAGCCAATACTTTTTTTTTTGGGTCAATGACAAACTAGTACTTAATTAGTTCTTTTCTTCCCTTTGTATATTGACAAGTGGTAGTTCTTTGTTGGATGTTTGGATATTGGGCTCCACCTAGTTGTGTCTACATCGAGCATGTTTCGAAGGGTACAAGTCTTCTGTCAGTCCAATTATATATGTCATGAATGGTTTCAGTCGTAAAGGTATTAGAGTATATGGATACCATGAATATAATGTTTAGAGTCGTCTAATTATACTCCAGCATATAGATGACTACAATATTGTATTTCATAAACGCTGATATTTTCTAAAAGTTCTTATAAAATTAATATTATTTCTTTACACGTTTGACTTACATTGTTGTGCAAGAGTCTCTCTGTATTTGTATGATCACTAGCAAGTTCAAGTAAGAAGACGTTGTGCGACGCAAGATTTGAGGTATGATTAATTATGATTAATTTATTTAATTGATAATTTGATGCACATTTTGATTAGATTAATTGATATTGATTTTGGTTAGATTAAGAGCATTTGAGATATATATATATATATATATATATATATATACAGTCCTGATCTCTTGGACCCCTGTAGTCCAAGAGATTTATGGTCACTCACCGTTGGATGTAAATTCAACGGTTCACTCATTTATGACTTGAATCGGGTAATAATCATTTATGTCATATTGCATTTATATATATCATTTTGAACCATTGGATTAATATCCAACGGTGGGTGACCACAATCTCTTGGACTCCTGTGGTCCAAGAGATCGGGACTGTATATATATATATATATATAGCTTTTAGGCCTTTTAAATATTGCACTTTCGTTGAAAAATTTCTAAATTCGCCACTGATGATCACTATTAACAACACAAAAATAAACCACTACATTGCCACATGTTCATTACAACAAAGGGCACATATTCAAAGTGGCTACAGTGAAATGAATATGAATGAGTCACGGATCACGTCATTATGTCAATTAGTAGAAAATAGAGGTTTTTTGAGTCAATATTGATCTCCATTTTCTCACTCCTTATATGTTTGTCTTCCTCAATCCATCTATTTATCACAAAGATGTAAATTGCGAACTCATTTCCAAACAAATTAAACACTTGAGCTTAGTGGTTTTCTAACCATAATTAAGAGTAAAACCCATGTAAGAAAGTACAAGCCAGTAATTTTACTCTAACAAAAAAAGATGGAGCGCAAAAAAAAACAATGACAATGACAATGAATGTAAGTACAGGGTAAAAGTTGCTGCGGCTACAAAGCCAATGGATAAGAATTAGGCCATAGCTAGGTCAGAATTCTACTGTAAATCACGACTTTCGGGAAGAGTTTTTTTTCCATGTGGAGGCATAAACAGAGGGGTCGGTGGGTCACCCTCATCGATGGAGATGTACAAAATGTACACCCTTTTTATATAATTTGTCTGTTTAGGGCATTTTGGCCTACAAGAAAGAAAAAAAAAGGAAATAAATCTATATGAGTTGGTGTTTGACATAAATTAAAGCCGTTCTTGTGCATGCCTTCCTTTCTTTGCCCAGATCAGAAAAGGTCCTCATTCTCTCAATACTTGTTATGATAAAAGCATTCATCCATTTCATGTAGTGGCCACTGCCCCAATAAAGCCTTTAATTTCCTTTCACTTATACCACCAACGGTCCTCTCTCTCTCTCTCTCTGGGAGGGTGGTTTTTGATTAGACACTTATGTTCTTAATTTTCCACATTAAGCAATTAACTTCTTTAATTAAGCAAACAACCAAGTAAAGGAATTTGATTTCTTTAATTAATCCTTGTTTACCAACTTTTTTTTGTTGCTTGTTGTTTGAATTAATTCCTTCGGTGCAATGCAATGAAAACCCTACCACTAATTCATTGGGGCGGTTTGATTTTGCCATGTTTCTTATTAGTCCTTTTCTTAATCCATGGAAAATTGTTCTTTTGGCACATAATGTGATGCCATTGGCTACTTAACTTAACAAAAGTAGTCTGAGATGCCCGACACGTGTCGAATTGTCAACGGTCTCCAAAAAATAAATACATATTATATATTTATGAAATGTACGTGGCCTGAATTTGTTCGATTCCAATTTCCATTTTCACTATGATGGGTTGGACAATGATGGTTTTAATTGATAATATCCCAGCAATATATTTGTAAGCAGATTCCCTTGCAAAAAGAAAACCATTTTTAAAAGGCTTAAAAGATGAGGAACACCATGCATGCTTTGATTGAAGATAATATATGTTTAAGGAAAGCACAACTATATAAAATAAATACAAAACAAATCCCACTTATGTTCTACAATATATTGTTCTTAATGTGGGTGAAAACTTTGTTGAGCTGATTTGGCAATCTACATTTATAAAATGAGGCTTTATTTTTATTTAATTTTTTACATAAGCGATATAAGATTTTTCTTGATCATTTAAATTACAAGTCCCTTCCATTTTATAAACGAGGCCTAGAACACCCTAAGGTCAAGCAGTGAGGTCTCTGCTAAGAGTGTAAAGAAAACCCAAACAATATAGGCCCTTTCAAAAGTGTCACTAAAGCGAGGTGGAATGCCTCTGCTTTTTTAGGTCAATGACATGCTATCCAATAGCTAGTCATTATTTAAAGAAAATATTTCTCTCTTTATCAATAATAGTATAAATTTTTATACTGTGTAATATGTGTGTGTATAAATTTCTATCAATAATAGTGTGATATGTGTGTATAAATTTTTATTTTTTTATTTTTAATGAAGTATTTTTATATATTATATATATCAAACTGTGATTCCGTTACCTACTCATGATTTTTGTGGATCATATTTAATGTGAATTCAAAACTAGTCTAGAGATAATGGACCTAGGCTTACCTGAGATGCTCATAGGATTATATAAATTATTTTATTAGTCATTATATTACTTGGACATCCAGGTGGCTACTTATGATTTTGACAAATGTATGATTTTATTTAGACATACCATTTGAATAATAAATTAGTATGTGCCACGATGTTTAGTCAACACAAATTATAACATATGTGCTAAGTCAAGAATTCATCATTTACAATTTGAGGTTTATATACAGATAAATTTTACATGTTGTCTTACTGTCATCAAATATTGTCTCCACTTAGAAAGAATTCAGACTTACTTTCAAGTTCTTATTCATTGTATATGCGAGTCAAATTGAACACGGCTGATTAGTTTTGACATAAATACAAAATAAAATAACACAAACATGCATGATCGGTCAACGAGGCTCAAACACAGATCAATTGAGAAAATATGAATAAATTAAAGGATTTTTATCACAAAGTGGTGCTTGAAACTTTTAAAAGTCTTCATTTTGGTTTTCAAACTTTTAAATTGACTAATGTGGTCTTTTATTTTTTTGGTCTCTATTATCGTATTCTGACAAATTTTTTGATTAAATGGTTACATATTATTACGTGATCCCAACTTTAAAGAGATATTGTCATCTAAATATAGCTTATTTTAGTCCTACAACACATGTTTTTACTCAATAAGACTATATTATCTCCATTTAGGGCTTCACATTTAGAGTCACATCAACGAAAGCATATAGCCTTGTTGAGCAAAATATGTGAGTTTTATTTTGTGCCTTGGGTATCTCCCCTTTAAAGTTGATTAATTTGAAAGTTAAAGGACTCAAATTAGGAATTGTAAAAAATTTAAATTTGTATATTCTAAAATTTTATGATTGATTTAATCCCCTTGGATTGGAACCCATCTAATCTTTTCCTCTTTTTCTTTCTATAAAATATATATATATATATAGAGCTTTCATTGAGGGATCCCTCAAATTAGCTTATTTGAGGGATACCCTTGTAGGGCCCACTCTGTATTGTATTTCACTAATCTAAACCGTCTTTTTTGTAGATATTCATTCAAAGATCATCTCTATAAAAAATCACTTGAATCCGATATCATTTGACCACTCAATTGAATTATTGAAATTTTAGTACTTTTTTGAAGCAATGTGTTCATTGATTTTGTAGGACACAATTGGATATCGAAACAGTTTCTGTTTTGTCTAATTTTTTTCAAGGATGATCTATGAATATAGACTTAAAAAATATATGGTTTCGATCGTTGAAAAAAAATTCGTAGGGGACCCTAAAGGGTGTCTCTCAAATAAAATTATTTGAGGAATCTCTCAATAGAATGAGACTGTATATATATATAAACATAAAAAAAAATACAAGTGAAATGTCAGAAGTGGGATTTGAACCCACGCCCTCGTTAGAGGACCAGAACTTGAGTCTGGCGCCTTAGACCACTCGGCCATCCTGACTAGGTCATGTTTGTGATAATCCGCGCATCTTTTGGTACAAGTACCGAGTGTTTGGGAACAGACAAACATAAATTCTACTTTCGTTTTCGATTGCTATCAGTCTTTGAATTTACTTGAACAAATGAAAACGACACAATCAGCATATATTTTTTAGGAGTATCAAGTTCCACCAAATGAAACGTCATGGATGATCAATACTTATTTTGTCCAAATTTGATCTGTTTTTGGTCATTACTTTCCATTATTTTAAAACCACTATTTCATGTTAGGTTTAAATAAACCATGCATTGTGGTTGCCAAATATATATATAAAAGTACACTTTACCGAGTTAAATCATGTCGGTATCTTCCCCAAAAACAGGAAAAATAATAAGTTTTATTTTGTGGGTATCTGAGCAAAGATGCACGTACTGAAAATGAAGTTTCACAATGACCTAAAAGATTTATTTATATATATTTTTTAATAAATTAAAAGACAGAATATGATTTTCCAGCTTGCAACCTAATTTGGGGGTTATTAATTCCCACTACGAAATCTAAGAAAAATATACATATATATATATATATACCACCCATTATAAAGACAATTGCTTGCCACTGAGCGCATGATGTTCGTGGAGTAATACTAGGATGGCTAGATAGATAGAGAAGTTTATCCTATAGAAACAAGATAAGAGGGAAGCTGATTATGAGAAGTGGCTTCAAGCACTAGCTGCTGGAAATTGCCATACCAAAAACCTAAAAGAGCACAGACAAAAAGATAACAAATATTTTTTATGGCCTTACGTGCGCCACTTAAAATCATTAGCAAATTGGGATGTTGCTGGAAGCTTTGTTCATGGTTCATTATTTACGGTTTAGGGTTTAGGACAAAAAAGTATATAAAAAGGGTTTATGAATAAAAGCGCTTCTTATTAAAGTAATCTCAAATGAGTTCTAAAATCGATTTTGATTTGAAGAAATAAATATAAATATGCTTTTGTAAGGATCTAATCCCAATTAATCATTAGCAAATGGGGTTTTCCCTTCCCTATATTGTCACATGATCTCTCCCTTGTCTTTGTGTGCATGTTTCTATGTTGAAGACATGAATTAACTGGAATTGTTCTTAATCCATAATGTTTGTTTCCAAGCTTGTTTGATTTCTGTTTTTATTTTTTGAAAAACAAATGGAAGGAAGGTAGCTAGGCAGGATTATGATGGGTTGTGGGGAGTGGGAAACTGGTAATGCAGAGCCACTGTACCAAATTTTTGTCATCTAAGAAGTAGACAGAGGCAATAATAGCTGGATTTTGTTTCTTCAATTAGAATCGGGGGCCCCCCCCCACACCCCATCCAATGCACCTCATACTTCTCTACTACCAATTATTGTCATCATTTTACATCTCTCTCTCTCTCTCTCTCTCTCTCTCTCTCTCTCTCTCTCTCTCGCTCTCTCTTGTTTCCTTGTCCCCTTTGTGTAATTTCTTCATGATGATTGAGTTTTTGGCATAAACAATGATGTTATAAACAAAGTGGTGCTGAGTTACAATCATTTATGATAGAGAGTGTTTTAAATTGAAAATAGAAAAAACAAAAACAGAAAACAAACAAAGAAGCAAAAAATATATAAAAGATTTAGATGCATGTATGAAAAAGATTTTTCCATGTTCTAAAAATGATCTGAAGCAGACTGTAACAAGAGAAAATGAATTATGAGATCAGATTACTGTAAATTTAACTTATACATTTAGTCCTTTTTGAAAGATTCTAATATTTTAACACCCTGCTTATGTTTTGTTTAAAAGAAAAAGTATACCAATAAATCTCCTTTTTTATTTTAAATGGTAAAGTGAATATATAATTCAAATACAATTTTCCAAAAGCCTTTAAGAGTTTGTGACTTTGGAAATGAAAACTAATTTCAACTTCTTTCTTCTTCTTAGAAAATGAATATTCTATACTTCCATGTTTTCTTAAAGGTAATATTATTAGATATGAATTTCAACCCATGAAGATGTTCAAGATCTTTTCAATTATTATGTATCGCTTTCATTTTTCAATGTGGGATAAACTCTCAACGCATAAAATAAACAAGACACGCTAGATATTCTGCTTATATATATAGTATGTTTATATTTAATTAGATCTCTCTAAACAACTATATTTTGGTAGTGAAGTATAGAATCTGCATAGGAAAAATATAAGTAATAATGAGTGTGAAAGATGCTAATTTCCCTTTTTTGGCAGCAAAGTTTTTGCCTTATTGGGAATACACCAAGAAGAAAGGTGCAAAGATCCTCTTTGCTGCGGCTCAGGAACAACCGACAATCAAACCATTTTCTCTCTCTATCTCTCTTGCTCTCTCTCTCATCTCTCTCAAAACATGCATGACCAACAAAAGGAAAACTAATTTAAATATTTTTAATCAACATAGTACAATGTTTAATACAACTAAGAAAAAAGAAAAGGGAATAAAAAAGGGCTAGAATATATAATAAGAAATAAAATAAAAGAAGATTCATTGGTGTGGGATTAATGGAACTCTGATAAATTAATTTTCACATCAAGTTCCTCAAGAGGGGAATACAAAAATGGTGAAACTAGTGTGACTTAAATTAGCTCTGATGATTAATGCACAGTAATATACTGTTAATTTTTAGCAGATGATTTCATATGATCAGAGGGTCAGTTTCAAGTGTCTCTGCTGACTTCACAACCTCATCATCATCATCTTCAACCTGCAGCTTCTTGCTGGGTTTCTTAGAATTTTTAGACCCTGGTGGTGAAGAAGATATTGGTAATATTGGAGGAGTTGTAGAACTAGAAGCAGAAGCTTGGGTGAGCTCTCTTGCTCTTTTCACTTGAGCATTCCAATCTGTTGTGCGAAGAACATAAAACATGAGCAAGGCACAAGAGCCTTGAGCTGCAAGCAATCCAAGCCAGAGCCCGGCAAACCCCATTTTGACCACAAACCCCATGAGCATGGCCACAGGCATGCCAACCAAGTAGAAAGACCCCAAATTGATGTTGGCTCCAATGGTAGGCCTAGCACTTCCCCTCAAAACACCACAGCCTGTGGTTTGTGGGCAGTTTCCCAGCTCACAAAGCCCTACTATTGGCAATGCAATGGCGGTGAGCTCGAGGATTTCAGGGTCGCTGGTGAAGAACCTCCCCCATTGGTGCCTCATGAGTGTTGTGAACAACATGGCTAACAGGCCTAAGGCCACCGCGCAAGCGAGAGATACGATCGTGGAAATGCGGGCTTTTGCAGCTCGATTCGCCCCCAATTCATTCCCAACTCTTGTGGAGACGCCGAGGCTTAGAGATGATGGAAACACATAGACAAGAGCAGTGGTTTGGATTAGTATCCCCATTGAAGCAATGGTGGCTTTCGGGTTGGCTAGTAGCCCACACAGCATTATCATGAGCTCGTACCACCACCATTCCAGGCAAACAGAGATGCAAGTTGGAATTGCCAGAGCTAGCAAAGAAGACCAGCCTCGGATGCAATCGGTGCTCGGGCAAACCCAGGAGTCCTTATAAACATTGGAGAAATATGTGAAG
Organism: Prunus dulcis; assembly: GCF_902201215.1. Classification (NCBI taxonomy): domain Eukaryota; kingdom Viridiplantae; phylum Streptophyta; class Magnoliopsida; order Rosales; family Rosaceae; genus Prunus; species Prunus dulcis. Next base: position 40,596,850 of record NC_047650.1, read on the forward strand.
GAAGAGAGCAAGATGAAGAGGTTGAGATTAAACCAAACCATTGCTATGGCAACCCCTGAAATCCCCATGTTGAATTTGACCACAAGGAGGAAATTTAGAGGGACATGAAGGACAACAGAGATGGCTGAACAGTAAGTCAATGGTAATGTGATGTTTTGGGTGCGCAGATAAATTCTTAGGGGGTGAAGAAGTGAGAGAAAGAAGAGGTCAGGAATGGAGAAGAGAATGAAAGTATGAGCCACAGATGAAATCTCTTCATCTTGGCCACACCAAAGGAGGACTCTTTTCATGTTAAGCCACATGAAGGAGATGGGAATGGAGGTCGAGAGCAAGAGAAGGACAGTTCTTTGAAGGGTTAGGCCAAGAAGCTTCATTTGCTTGGCTCCATAAGCTTGTCCACAGATGGGTTCCATTCCCATGGCAAGGCCTGAGATGACAGAGTAACCAGTGATGTTGGCAAACCCAATTGAGAGAGAGCCACCAGCAAGCTCAAGCTCTCCAAGATAGCCAAGGAAAAGCATGGAGATCATGGCTCTTGAGTACAAAAGCAGACCTGTGATGGTGGTTGGACCAGAGATCTTCCCTATGGCCCTGATTTCTTGTAAAGCCTAAAAAAATGAAGCAAAAAAGAAAGCAAAGATGATGTTAAATTTAAAACATGAGCTCTATTATTAAATGATTGTTACTGTTTTAAAAATGATTTGTTCTGTATCATGAAAATGATTGTTGGATTTTTGTTTTTATGTACCTCAGAAAGAGTAGGCCATCTATGAAGCTCTTGATCATCATCATCAGCTGCAGCGTGGAGGTCCATGGTTTTGTTGGAGTTCATGATGAAATGGGTTTTGTTGGAAGAGAGAAATGAGGAGGGAGAAGAGGGCTTTGGGTTGCACATGATATCTTGCAAAGCTGATTAAGTTTGGATAGAGAATGTAATGAGGAAATGAGAAAAATTAGGACCTCTGTTTTTTTTTTTTTTTTGGCTTTGGCTTTGTGCCTCCTGCAGTGTGTGTTTGGGGTTCTTGTTTTTGTTGGGACGATTTGAATGTGGGAAGGGTAGGGTGAGGAGGGTTTTATACATGGAAGGAACTGGGCCGCACTCTTTCCTGTAGGAACGTGTCAAGATATCCAAGAGAGAGAACACTCAAGGGAAAAGTGTAATCCCCAAAAATGCTTTCATTTGAAGGATTCAAGCCAAAAAGATAAAAAGGCAAAAGGAAATGCTCATGGGGAGGTTTTTGGGGGGGGGGGGGCCGACTTTCCATTCATTTCACTCTCTCTCTCTCTCTCTCTCTCTCTCTCTCTCTCTCTCTCCAGTATTAGGTTTAGTCACTTCATTTTATGTTCTTATAATTGTATGAAAGTTTAGATTTGAGTGGAGGAACTTAAAAAAATGAGGCAAGTGAAAATCCAGAAAGGTGATTGGAGATGTTGGTATTTATTTTTAACCGCCATACAAAAATATAATGATTTTGGTTTGATGATAATAGTGGCCCATTTTGGCACTTTCTCAATAGTGGGTTTAACTTCATACATAGTTTAACTTTCTTGCTTAAGTGGATAATCTTGTTTAAACCCCCCATCTTAATTTGGGGTCTGGTTTTCTACACCTAGAAAGTAAAAACAAGTTTATCTTTTTAGAATGCCAAGTAGAAGCAACTGGTCAAGAAATTTGCTAAAGGCCCTTTGTTTGCTTGAGAAATGACAAGAGCCTATAAGTTGGTTTTGTGTATTGTTTTTCTTCACAAATGGGTAACAACCGTTAGCTAACTTGTGGGCAGGAAACATGTTTGCATGTTTGAGCTTTTTGGCCATGCATTTTCCAACTTGGTGCAAAGTACAAAACCCATGTAACCAAAACCCACTCTGAGCACTACTCTTTGCTGTCTTCTTCAACCCACTTCATGAACAACACCAAAGACATCACTAGCTAGTGACTAGTTAACTCCATTTGAGAGGTACCAAAACTCATGCAAATCCTCTTAGTGTTCTTTCTAGGCCTCTCCTACTTGTGCTAGCTATAAAGGAGGAATGAAAGTGAGGCATGGATTTTTAGGTAAATCTAAATTGATATTGCTATTATAATATAACTAGTGGTGGAGTTTTGTATCTCTTGAAAGTGGCTTTGAAACTATGATCCGTTTAGAGATTTGTTAAGATCCTAATCACATATAAAAATCACTTTAGTAATAAAATTAAAAAGAAAGAAAGAAAAAACTGACATGGGTATAGTCAAGTTGGCTAGATCGGTTGTGCCCTCCACTCTGCCACCGAGTTCGAATCCCCTTTTGCGTAGTTAAATTAGTTTAAAGTAGATTATCGATTGTATACCAAAAAAAAAAAAAAATGAAAGAAAACAGAAACCAGTCATTTTCTGATGTTTGGTTCTTTTTAGGTCATAAATTACCAAGGGATATCTGGATGCTGAGATGTTGATCAAACTTTTTTCGTGCACTCAAAACCCAAGCCATCTAGAAAGATGAGGTTGCTGGTTTAGGACGTAACAAGAAGAAATAGAGAGATTTGAAGAGGGCCAAAGGTATCTCCCACCAATAAGATTGAGAGCACCAAATAATTTTTTTGCCTAGATAGCTAGTACATGGGGGCTTTAACCTAATTAACTAAACAAGTGGTTTGTGGGTTTTTGTTAATGGGTAGGGTTCTGTCCAAGTGAGGAAAATGTGGCAAATCTAATGCACCTTTTTAGCATGTTGATTATTTAAAAAAAGAAGAGGGTTTCATTGGATTGTTTATGTGTTTGATGGGTAGGTGTTTAGTCATGGAATGGGACCACTGAGAAGGGATTTGAATGGGATGATGCACAAACAGTACGAGATGGCTGTGTGGAGAAGAGGCAGATGGGAGAAAGGGAACACTGAGAGACAATTACGTGCTCCACTTACAACCATTTAATTTGTATCCTTTTCTCACAACAGAGAGAGCTTTGGCTCTTTCTGTTTCTGTTTCTGTTTCTGCTTCTGTTTGCTGCTCTCTGCCCTCTGCCAGATACCACCAGCCCAAACAAGCAGTGAATCAGAGAGCAAGTTCAACCTTTTCCCTCCCTCCCTCCATTTGAGAGAGAGGGAGAGAGAGAGAGAGAGGCATCAGATTTCATTTGTTTCCATGCATTTTGAGATTTTATTACTTCCCTGAAACCCATAACCCGCCCATGTCAGATTCCATGTGTACCCAGGCAACAAAACCAATGGACCAAAATGAGTGCAAAAAAATAAAAAAAAACAAAACTCAAATCAAAATCCAAAATCCAAAAATCCATAGAGCTTCATTTACAGAACCAATCATACATAAAAACCAGTATTTTTTATTATTATGGTTTTTGTCATATTCTTCTGTCACACATTTAAAATGACTCACGGGTCATTTTCTTTTTTGGGTTGCATTATTTATGCACGAATGGTTATTTATAGACAAATGGCTATTGCAACCATCTTTATCCAAATGCAAAAAAAATCCCATTTCGAATTTTAGCATCTTAAATGGGAAAGTGGGTCTCCCAAAAATGCAAATTCCACCAGTTTTGCAGCAATAAGAAATGGTAGTGACAAGTTTGTACCGTCATCAATCAAACACAGTTTGTACCAACTTGTGCTTCTAGTGGGGCTACAGCAAGCAAGACCCAGAATTTTTATATACAAATACCAATGCAAGTTTGGGAAGAGGATTTTTGTAATGACAGGGCCTGTTGGGATTTGACATTAATAAAGATTATATTCCTCTAAAAATCGAACAAATTCACTGATTCTATCCCTCTCATCAAAAGCTTCTCCCTTTCCGTTCCTGGAAAAGTCTGATATGCTTAAATCTCATCTATAACAGAAATGCAAGTAACATCATCTATAGTGGAAGTTGTGCCATATGTTTATGTGTGTGCTTAGTATTTTATGAGCAAAAACCCATTATGCTTTCCAATTAGATTCCGCAGACATTCCTCAACCTAGTTCAATGATCTTACTAATATGCTAGTATGGGAACATAATTCTCTCCCTTTTTCCACCCACGCCTCCATTTGCTGTAATATAGCTAAAACACAGACAATTCGCCGTTGAAGATTTAGAAATATAGCCACTCAACTCACATCGAGCAATGCTTGTGCCCCCTTGAGACACCGCTCGAACCTCCTTTCAATGGTCGTAATTCTAAAAGACCGAGAAAAAAAAATTTGCTAAAATTAACATGTCCAAAAGTTGGCTAGATTTCAAAAAATTTCCTGTACCCAAGAGACGGATATTTTTATTCTTTTTTTCAAACACTTCTCAGAGGCCGGATTAGAAAACATTGCATGGGAACACTCAAAGCAAACAAGTTCCATAGATACTGATAAAAGCAATGAAGGCAAGAATTTATTCCAAGGTTCGGATACAAAGTAGAAAAGAAACTTAAATTATAATAATAAATAAACAAAAAAAACAGAACAGAATAAACATAAACCCATCAAAGGAATGACCCAATCTTTCCAACAAAAAATTAAAAAATCAGAGAATAAAAGACATGTCTCTATCAAGGTTTCAATCAGTACAATTCACATATTCACTGTTGGCCACCAAGAACATTTCGCCATATTCATACAACAAATTCATGCACAAAAACGCATGAGATTCCAATACCTCATAATCAAACCACCATCGCACAATCAACTTTGCCTAGAAAGAGAATTATGATATTTTCATGAGGAATAATTCTCAAACAGCGGAAACATATCTTTGGTTGGTAGGGAACTAGTCTAGGAGCAATTTCGGAATCTACAGCTGAGGCTTCACCTACTTTTCCATGGCAATTTGCCACAATCCAGCAGATGGGACTGATTTTCATTGAAGAAATTCTCCACTAATTGTAGATAACTTGTCTCATCAGGCACTAGTGACAGCTATTACATCAATGTACTTGCCGGCGTCTGCGAAAGATTATCGCTTTATGACTAACTTGTTTCCCATCACACTTCTAAAAACGAGAGGTCTAACATCACCCATTGCAAATGGACTCCCAATGTCTAAACAAAATTATGATTCTGACATAGGGATTTCATCAAGTGCTCAGCAGGAGACAGTCCTCAATTTCAAATAGGAATTATATATATTGTAGAAGCTCTGATGTACAATTTGCTGAATGGAAGCACTTCAAGTGGAAGTTGAGCTCAACATCCATATAATCATCACTGCCAGGACTTTCAATTATTTGAATATCTAAAGGGAAAAATGGAATGCAACAAATTTCCAGGACAAAAGAAAACTCAACTAATTGACTATATTAATCAATGGCAACAAAACATCTATTTACAATTTTTTATTACTTATTGAGATTTTACCATCTTTTTGACAGAAAAGTTTAGCAGATAGTAGATACAACAAAATACCTCATGTGAAAGCTCTGGGCTTCTGAGGAGCAGACCGCGGAATAGCCAAGATGGCCAGCAGCCCTGCGGCTAAGGCTGCAACTGCTGCCACGACAAAGGCTGGAGAGTTTCCACCACCAAATAGCTGATCCCATGGTCCACTTCCCAAGGATACCACCACCTGTTCACAAAAACCAAATATCCATGACCAAAGTTGGTTTTACAAAAGATAATAGATGTAATTTTATAAGAACCATATTGCCAAATGACTTGTTATTCACAATGAACTGCAAGGGAGTTCAATCCAGTTGTATTGACTTAATAAAAAACAACTAAACAATTGAGTAATTGATCTAATAAGGGAAAGTCTTGAAAAAAAAGAAAAGAAAATGAATGCACAAATCAGATTCTTTTCAACGCATGCTCTTCAGTTCAGGCTTCAATGCTTGCATAAGGCACTAACCTATACCAGAACCATCACATCCTTGCAGCAGTATGAGGGGTTTCGTTTCGTGGGTGGTGTCAGTTCAGAAAGATTTGCTCCCAAAATGTCATAGCGATGCAGGACGTGTAGGACCTAAATTTATTAGTTTCCTAGATTCTCTAGTTTTCCAATTTCTAGTAGGATTTCTACTTTTCCAGATTTCCATATTTCTAGTTTTAAGTTTCCTATTTTATTTGGGTTAGGATTTATGTTTAAGCAATGGATTTTTACCCTATTATTTCTAGGTTATAGTTTGCTATAAATAACCCCATGTAGTTCTTTAAAATTCAGATTTCAATGTTGAGTAAACATTTTCTAGAACTCTATGATTTCTGCCCTTTCTTTCGTCCCTTCGATCTATATTTTCTTCTCCTCGATCTCTGATATTCTTCTCGTTCTACTGTTCTGCCCTTTCTTTCGTCTTTTCGATGTATATTTTCTTCTCCTCGATCTCTTATATTCTTCTCTGTTCTATTGTTTAAGTGATTAATCTAATACCTACGGGCTGTACTACATCAATTGGTATTTAGAGCCTCTTGCTCCGCCGCTGTTACTCTGCTTCATTGCCTCTACTTGTCATCATGGATCCCAACATCACCGTTGCCAATTTGGCTGAACAACATAAGGAATTCAAGGAAAAAATTTCTGCAGATGTCACCAAATTGGAAAATCAGGTCATCAAATTGATGGCTGATCAGAAGACTGAATTTTTATCCATGTCCAGACATTGCCAAGTTACAAGCTTCGGTGATGTTGCTTCTCAACCACATAACAACCTCGACTCCTGAGCCATCCTCCACATCCGCTGTTCTCTCCGGTTCGTTCACACCTTCTCCACAGGCTGGTCTCCTTCCCCACCGTCTATGGATTCCAAGTTCCCAGGCCACCTAGGCCTTCCATCATCTTCTCTGGGGACGTCTATGGTTCGGTCCGAACCAATTTTTTCTGCAGCATCTGCGCCTAAACCACATTATACAAACATACGATGGGTTCTCCTCTGGTGGATGCCACTATCCCTCCCCCGCCGCCCTATCCACACGAATATGACGTCGTACACAAAAACTTGGATTTTGAGATCGCCCATCATGCTAAGCCTACCGCTCCCAACTTCGATGGTCGCAAGGATACTACTTGCTTTGTTGATTGGATATCCACTATGGAAGATTATTTTGAATGATATGTTATGTCCGATGCACAACGGATCCGGTTCGCCAAACCTAAACTGGTAGGAGCCGCAAAGCAATAATGGATGGCTGTGAAGCACCATCTTCAACAACTAGAACAACCCCCTGTGATTTTATGGGATGAGATGAAATTGAAACTATGAGAACAATACCTTCCTTCTTTTTATCGTCACCAATTGTTAGATCAATTATGGACTCTTTCCCAGGGTACTTCTACTGTCCAAGAATATTATTCTTGCTTTGTGGAGCACAAATTGCGTTCTGTCGTGCAGGAAGAGCTCGCAGCTATAGTTTCTCGTTTTATTCATGGCCTCCGAGATGATCCCAAACACGAGGTAAGTAGGTCAGGTCCGAATGTGTTGGAGGACGCCTATTGCCAAGCCTTGGAGGCTAAGACATATTTGTCGCCACAACATTTAGGATATTCTGGTCAACTTGCAACTGATAACCAAATTCACACCACTACGAGTATGAAGACGGGGTTTTCAAGACCATCCAACCCTACTACACCGACACCTAACAAAGGACCGGCTGTTTTCACTAATGCTCACATTGAATGTTTCCATTGCCATGCCAAGGGACATATTGCCTCTCATTGTCCGCAGCGAAGTTTAACTATCAGCACTACTGCTGGTGAGCTTTGTGAGAATGTGGAGCCTCTCAAAGGTGTCTATGATCCGAGCATCGATGATTGCTGACCCTAGTCCCTTATTATTCATACTAGGGGTCGGTGCCGCCATCGTTAATTTACATTTTGTGGCTGTTTACTAGTCGGAGTCGAATTCTTTTCGCAGGGAGAGAATGATGCAGGACCCGTAGGACCTAAATTTATTAGTTTCCTAATGTATTTGTTAGTTTCCTAGATTCTCTAGTTTTCCAATTTCTAGTAGGATTTCTACTTTTCTAGATTCCCATATTTCTAGTTTTAAGTTTCCTATTTTATTTGGGTTACGATTTCTGTTTAAGGAAGGGATTTTTATCCTATTATTTCTAGGTTTTAGTTTGCTATAAATACCCCCATGTAGTTCTTTAAAAGTCAGATTTGAATGTTGAGTAAACCTTTTCTAGAACTCTCTGATTTCTGCCCTTTCTTTTGTCCCTTTGATCTATATTTTCTTCTCCTCGATCTCTGATATTCTTCTTGTTCTACTGTTCTGCCCTTTCTTTCGTCTTTTCGATGTATATTTTCTTCTCCTCGATCTCTTATATTCTTCTTTGTTCTATTGTTTAAGTGCTTAATCTAATACCTACGGGCTGTACTACATCACATAGTAGACAACAATTCCAACATTGTTTCACACAATAATACAATGTAAGGGTGCAGAGTTTCAAAGTGATATTCCGTGGACATGTTCATGAAATGGTGTTGCTTTTTTTTTCAGAGTTAAAAAGGCTTGAGTTTGAATATTCAATTCTTAAACAAAAAAGATCCAACAGAACTTCAATGTAATGCTGATACAAAATTTCACCAATACCTAGGCTCAAACCAACGCACACATTTGGAATGTTTTGTTGCCGGACAGTACGGAAAATTATGCAGATTTTCAATATGAACTATTTATCAGGCACAAACTTTTGTGACATGCAATCCTTATTCAGAGTCTGGAAAGGAAGAGCAACTATATGCATTTACGCACATATATGTGTATATATACACACACACACACACAGAAGGTAGTGCTACGGGGAGAGGAAGAGCAACCATAACATAGGTAGGTGCCAATGCTCAGGAAAGATATCATAACATATGACTTAAATGAAAGTGCAGCCAATGACAAGACAGGACGGGGATTAGGATTCATATAGCCGACCCCAAATAGTTGGGACAATACTCAGTTGTCAACATATGTGCATGTATCTCTTAATTTTGGGTTGACGACTGTAGAAGTGTGAAATAACCTCATACCATTACGTATTTCATGTTCATATAGTACCCGCACAGAAGCATGTGCATGCATTACTGAAAGGAAAAAAAGAGTGTCCCTACCTGTGGGATTACTATTGCCAGATTCAGTACACCCATTGATAACCCTGCAAGAACCAAGCATCAATTTAAGAAGTCCAACTAAAAATCCAATGAAAATTTTGTAACCACACCAACTTCTGTTACAGATATGCCCACCTTGGCCAAGTCCCAAAGACTCGATACGAGAAGAAATCAACGCGTACGGAACACTGTATGTGATCTGCAAAAAATATTCAGGCAATGTAAATTGGATTCATAAACTGAGTCCGCACACAAAGCATAGTCAGTCCCATAATCATTGTGCAGTGAAAAGGACATTCTCTAAGCATTATATACTTCCAATGCTCCCAAAAAGTTCAAAAAAACAAAAAAAAACCAAAGGGGACCTTTTCTAAAACAAAAATTTCTTACTCGATAGGTCAAATGAATGAAGATCAAGCCTTATTTGTTCTGATTTAAATCCTTGATATTTTTTTACTCTCAACTAACAATCATAAAATAAACATTATTCTTTTTCTCACCATGAGTCTGCTCACTAAAGTTCGTAAACATGGATTAAATATACTTCCAACTGATTTTCCCACAAGTTATTTTATAGTAGCAAAGAAAAAGGATGCTCCCCTCTTAAAAGGTCTACTTCCCATGTTCCTCCCATATCATTCTCATTCCTCCCCTGTAAAACTTTAACCGTGTATGCCTTCTAACAGCTAATCAAACATTGCCAAATAGGCATGCATTGCATTCAACGAGCTAAGTAAGCTTACCGCCAATGGAACACCAAGAATTGCAAAAACAACCAGTGCAGCTATCACAATGCCATCTGGAGGTGAATCACGGCCCACAATGCCAATACCCTTGTTCACATATGTAATAACAAGCATTGTAAGAAAGCAAAGAGTCATGAGAAAGTTTGAAATCCCCCACACGAAACCAGCCCCCCATTTCCTGCAAAGCTTCTCCATAAGCACCGAAGTTATACCAAGAACAACCGAGTTCAACATCAGACCAAGAGCACCCATTCTAACACCTGTACTATAATTTACCCCTTCATTTGGCTTGCCACCATAAATCTCTCGACCCATCCAATCGGTATCAAAGAGAAGAAATGGAAACCACCCAATCCAGTTTAGAGCAATAACAAGTAGGATTATCCATATAGACCCTGAGAAATATCTAAAAGTCCCAAAAAGCTCCCAGAGAAAAGCTTCTTCAGCATGACTCGACTGTCCTGGCCCTTCCTCAGAAAAGGGTGTAGTACTGTTGCTTGAACTCAGAGGTAATTCCTGAGCTGCTGATATGCTTACACATGTAGTAATTACAATGAAGGCAATGTCGACCAAGAAAGCAGACTTGAGATTTGCACAGTTAATATTGCATGCAGAAGTAATTGAAAATGGAAAAACCTTGTACAAGTAACTGAATGATCCAGTTGCATAGCCAAGAACATTACCAACCGCCATAAACAGAGAGAAATAAGCATTTGCCACTCGAGTTCTTCGATAATCCTTTGCTAACAAAAGAGAAAATATGAAAAAGATAAGTGTTATTGGTTGTTAATTTTGAAAGTCCGATCTTCAGCAGATTAAGCTTGCAGGTTGCTAATTAATGTTCTTCAAAAGAATCAAGCATGATCCATGCATCAATAATTTCTAGTTGTTCCTTTCATTGTGAATATCAAATAGAGAATGTTAGATAGCAATTTATCAATAAATCTCTATTCACGTAGGCAATATCCATTCTGTGAAATCAAATAATGGTGGTCTACTTTCAGGGGTACAAGCAAAGGTAATCAGGACATGGTTTCTTTGCAGCAATTTGGAATTCATTCATTACAGACTCCTGCCTTCATAGTCTTTTGGGAATTATGACCTTGGCTAGCAATCAAAATTCTGGCCTTTGCAGACATAGTCTCTACTTAATAGTTGTCGTGGAGGTCTGTTCATCTAGCGCATAGGCGAATAGAAATACAATTGTGACCATTATTATTATGTATTCTATTAAAATATGCATACTAAATACTACACCCTAAGGCTTATAGCTACTCTATGGACATAAAACAACCTAAAAAATCCATAAGCATTAGTGGATCTTGAGTTCTAATTTGCACAGCCAGATCAAAATCTCAGGCTTGCTATAGCACACAGAGCATAATGTATTCATATTAACTTTTAAGAACAGGTCCAATCAAAAACACAATTACTCAAATGAATAAGATGATTTATGCATAATGGAGAACCATTTAATATCACTACTGGATCTCAATAAGATACACGATTGCTTCTCATTTTTCACCACAGGATATAATTTATGAGTTTTCAACGGCATTTTTTCACAAAATATTAATTTGTAATTAAAAATCATGCAAAATATAACAGCCACAAATTTCTTTAAAATTCTTCCTCAAATTTACTATAAGTTGACTAAACAAGAACGATAAATATCAAAATTGAAGTTCCTAAAATCACAAGAACGAGAAAGAAAAAGAGAAAAAGACTCAAATTGAAGGATCGTACCAGTGAGATCAGCGAGGAGAGCTCTGCAAGGACCCTGAGTCACATTATTGGCCACGTCCAGAATCCAAAACCCGAACACGAAGACGCCGATGGCTCTGGGCCTGACTCCGCCGCCTCGGTCACCGAGCAAGTACCCGATATCGGCGGAGTATCCGATGATGAGAACGGCGACGGCGATGCAGGCAGCTCCGATCACGATGAAGGGCCGCCGGCGACCGAAGCGGCTGTTGTACCGGTCGCTCATGTGGCCCACCAGGGGCTGGACCACGAGGCCCGATAAGGGCCCACACAACCATATGACGCTGGCCCAAGCGTGAGGGATTCCGAGCTCTTGAACGTAGGGGGTCAGGAGCGAGAGCTGTAGGGCCCACCCGAATTGAATTCCGCAGGCAACCGACGCGACCCGAAGGAGCTGCCGGAGCGGGACTCGGGTTCGGACCGCGGGTCGGGCCCTGGCTCGGTGCCGGTCTGCTTCTGGTGCTGGCATGCCGGCCCCTCTCTCTCTATTTCTCTACGTAGAGCTCTGGAACTTTCTCTCTCTAGAACTGTAATCGGAGTTTCTCTCTCTAGAAATGCTTGTGGTGAAGAGGAGAGAGAAGGTGGCGGTTTTCTTTGGCCGCGGGAACGTCAGGTGTGAAGTCAGTTGGGAAAGTGGAGTGTGGGGCCAGAGGGAAGAGAAGTGGAGAGACGGAAATGCCCTTGCTTTTTTGTTGAATTTATGAAAATGCCATGGATGTGGACCTGATGGCAAATTATGATTGGACGGAAGTGGAGGGCAAAATTGTCGGTTTGGATATTTTCATTTTGGGGGGCCGTCTTTGTTTGAAGCTCGACTGAACTGACAACCTGAAGTTTGCACCGAAAGGCTAAATGCTAATCATATAAACAATTGAAGATATTATGCAAGCATTTCTGTGAAATAAACCACAAAACGACACGAGGTCTCAGAATTCTTTTTTATTTTATTTTTAATAATATTAATATTAAAACGATACAGATGCATATAATTGAGATTAATTAGTCGTTACTGATGTTTTGCTTTGTTGCTTAAATAATAGTATAGACATATGAATCTTAATAAGTCGTTTGTAGTTTAAGTGATTAAGAGTATTTATTTGTTCATCTGAGGTCCTAGATTCAATTCCTCCCTCCTTCAATATCGCTTGCATTAAAAAAATGACATATCTTAATTAAGAATAAATAAGTTTCATAATTGAAACAAATAAGAAGAAATGAAAGAGTCATATAGATATAGTTGAGAAAAAATTATACAAGTTTTATATGATGCATTTAGTATTCGTATTGCTCTTTGAAAATTGGGTAGGCAACAAACAACTCAAAACTCACAACCACGTATGGTTAAGATATGTGTTTATGAAGAAACTGGATACACATGGTACTAATAATATACCTGTCTTTCAATAGAGGGCTGGGGGGTGGGGTGTTAAAGGATATTTTAAATTATTTATTTATTTATTAAAAAGGTGCGTTAATACTTATTGGACAAGTATGCTTTGTCGGATATAAAAATCATAGGAGTTCTATTATTGCACAGAGAGAGTGTGCGTGTGGGGTAAACTCGGTAGGCACAAAAATCCTAGGACCAGGCCACCTATTTTAATTCAATGATACGCTATTTAAATACACATCTCAATAGACCTTTGTGACTGTGAGTACCTGATGTTGACAGCATTGACAATTTACTCATAATACTGGAATGTGGGAGGTAGGAATTTTGAACTCTTCTTCTTCTTGCAAGGCCACACAACAAATATTCACATCTGTTTGATCTCAAAGTTATATTGGATGGGATGGGAAAGATTTACACAACGGTAAAAGTTTGATTATATTTTTACAACTATAGTTCGGTTCTATTTTCACTTAGATCCTTATAGCTTAAAAACTGACGGAGAAGGTGATTCATACTCAGGTGCTAAGCACAAATGAGATTTGTTTGTCACTGTCAAAGTTGGGATCAAAAGCATAAATGTGATATTCTGATCATGATGTTTTCTGTGTACCCCCATATTCACAAACTGTTCAGACATTCCCAGTATCCAGAAAAAAGATGCTGGTATAATATTCTTCAGCACAAGAAAATATAGTACAAGTGCTGTATTTTTGCTACATAGTTGAGTTGGGTGGATAAAATACCTACTTCCAAGTTCCAAATTGTAATCAAGCATTTCTTCCTTCTGGTAATGTAATCTAACAAAAGATTAACATAGAATACCCTGCTTGATCGAGATTTTCCCGTACATTTCAGTTTGCAAGTCACTACAATTCAACATTTACAAGAGCACAGTGATACTGATACATCATTTCTAATTTTTAAAATGATTACAAGCACAACACAATTAACATAAAGAAAAACCCTCTAAGCACAACACAAATGCATGTAAAACACTTAAAACAGTTTCGTACAAAGCTTTTCCATGAACAGAAAAAATTAGAATAATTCCCAGACCACTAGGGTCTGATTTCTTCTCTTGCAAACCAGGTTCAAGAAACTAGTCTATATTTTCACTCTGTTCTCTAGCTTGTTGGGCCATAATTTCATCACTACAACTTAAGGGCATGATGTTGAAAAAGAATGCATTCATGCAATCCCTGAAAGACAGTTCTTTGTTTTTCTTTTTCAATCAACTTCTCCCTTAAACCATCAGGAAGGCAAGCCAATACGCTTGGGCCATAATTTCATCACTATACAACCTAAGGGCATGACGTTGAAACAGAATGCATTCACACATTCCCTGAAACCCAGTTCTTTGTTATTCTTTTTCAATCAACTTCTCCCTTAAACCATCAGGAAGCCAAGTCAATGCACTTCACGTGGATGAGATACACCAGACTAGGGAAAAAGGAAAATCAAATAATTAACATAAAATATATAGCAATTTAAAATAATATCAAGATTTCGGTAAGTGAGAGAGATCAGTATAATCAAAACTTTTCATCTTTATTTGGTATTTTAACTAAATCAAAATCATTGGCCAAAAAAAGAAGGTTCACTTCAAAACAAAATCATCAGACAGACAGGAAAATTCAAATGCCTGTTTCACAGAGCATAGTCTATAAGTAACACAATACATACGGTTTCCGAATACAATAGAGCAGAACTCTCATGAAGAACACTGAACCACTAACCATTTTCTTGAGAGAAAGGACACTGAAAAATTATCAAGAACACCACTCCCTGGCATTCTGGAACATCCGCAACCAGGGACTAGGGCCTTTCTTGTCCACATTCCACTGCTTGGGATACCAAGGAAATTGCCACATTAAGAAGCAACGCTCTGGATGAGGCATCATGGCAAGATGCCTTCCATCAGGAGAACAAATAGCTGCAACTCCCAAAGGAGAGCCATTGAGGTTAAAAGGGTAAAGTTCTGTCTCATTACCATCATCGTCACAATATCTTACTGGTGCCAACTTTGAATGAAGCATACGATCAAGAACACCATCATCAGGGAAATATGCTCTTCCCTCACCATGGGCAGCCCACACACCCAATGTACTGCCCTCCATTCCTCTGAACATTATAGCCGGTGAGTCCTTTATTGTCACACTGGTGAATCGGCATTCAAATCGTCCCGACTCATTGTGAATGAACCTCGGTTGTGAAGGGTCCCCACCACCACCAAGCACACCTCCAATCTGAGGACCCGGAACCCACCCCAAAAGAGCCATAAGCTGGCATCCATTGCAAACACCAAGACTGAAAGTGTCTGGGCGCTTGTAGAACTCCTGAAATTGATTTAGAAGGGGCTGATTAAATCGAATTGATGCAGACCAACCTTTTGCAGAATCAAGCACATCAGCATAGCTAAAACCTCCAACAAACACAATTCCACGGAATTCATCAAGTGATATGACTCCATTAAGAAGGTCTGACATTGTGACATCCCACGGTTCAAAACCAGATGCATAAAATGCCGCAGCCATTTCTCTGTCCCCATTGCTGCCTTCTTCTCGAATTACAGCCACTTTTGGTTTGCAAGCTATGGTCATGTACTTTTCATCTGTGAAAGAAGGAGTGAAAGACAATCCCCATGAAGGCTCATGCCTATCTTTCAACCCTTCTTTTTCTGAATCCACACAAGAAGCCAATCTTTGAAACTTTTCCAGCTGAAAACTAGTTTCCTCCCACAGGTCCCTTAGGAAAGAAGTACTCTCATTCAAATGAGTTACTCCATCAACTTTTAACTCTATTGAGGGTGCGGCAGTTACTTTTCCAATGATCTCAGCAGAAATACTATCACTCTTTAACTTTTCCATAACGAGATCCAAGTTTCTCTTGCTGACCTCGATAATCAGACCAAGTTCTTCAGCAAAAAGTGTTTGGAAGAGGCCCTTCCCATTTGAAGTTAAGTCAAAGATGATGCCATGGTTCCCAGAAAATGCCATTTCAAGGGCACAGACCAGTAGCCCACCATCACTGATATCATGGCCAGCAGAGATCAGTTCATCATCTAGAAGGACCTGAACTCCCTCAAAAACCCTCTTAAGATAAGGAACATCCTCAAGGTCAGGACAGTCATTTCCAATTTGGTCAAAAGCTTGAGCAAGAGCAGACCCACCTAATCGCCGCTTTCCCTTTGCCAAATCAATGTGAAGCAACACACCATCATCTCCAAGCTTCAAATCAGGGGTTACTGTTTTTGTTATGTCAGGACAAGTGCAATAAACACTGATTACAAGATTTCCAGGAGCCTTAACAACCTCACCTGCAACATGGGCTGCCATCGAAAGACTATCCTTTCCCCCATCAATAGCAATACCAAGTTTGATCATAGCGTCTGAAAGAGCTGTAGCAGCATCATACATAGCTGCACCTTCTCCATCAAGCTTTGCTGCATACATCCAATTCCCACTTGCTTTAACATCGGATAGAGAAGTGACCTTTGCCCAAACAAGATTTGTGAGTGCTTCTCCAACAGACAATCTCGCCATTGCTTTTGGATCCAGCAAACCTTTGATTGGCTGCTCTCCAATAGCACATGCACCTCCAGTCAAGTCAGTAAAAGTCTGAGAGATTACTGCAACATCAGAGAGAGGAATTTGGAGGGGCCCAACAGTTTGCTGCTGCGCTACAAGACCTGTAACACACCTGTCTACTTTTGATGTCAAGAAGCGCTTTGAACAGACAGATGGAAGTCTCAATACCCTACTAAGCAAATCCATCACTGTGATTCCTGGAGCAATATCAAGTGACTCTCTTGAATCAGTCATCCGGTGGAATTCAAAGGTTTTTTGTGGCATATCACCAAGTACTTTCTCAAGCTCCAAATCGACGGCAAGAGGAGGGGGAGGGAGTCCACTTGAATGGCATCTTTGAATAGCGAAGCTATCAATTAAAACAATACGCCCCTCGCCATTTATACTTCCAATAACAGCCATCGAAACCCTCTCTCTTTCGCATATTGATTGCAAAAGATCGCGGCTTTCAGGCTTCACCAAGATTGCATCTTGCTCCTGATATTCTGCACCCCATATCTCCAAAACAGACATTGTGTGATCACCAACTACAATTGCCCGGATATCAATCTGACCACCCTTTGGATAAATGATTTCCTTAACAACATTGCAGTTTCCACCAGCTCCCTGATCATGAATGCTAATGATTGGATTATTCTCCCCCATCTCTATGCAGGAACGAACCACACGATACAATTTTTGAGCCATCTCCGCATCTCCACGCTGTACAGCATTAAAATCAAGCTCAGCATCATTTTGACCACTAACCATGCTTGATGCAGCCCCACCACCCATTCCAATACGATAAGCAGGGCCTCCAATCTTTACTACCAACATGCCAATGTCAGGCTCTCCTTTTGATATATGGGTGTGATCAATCTGACCAATGCCTCCACTAAACATGATTGGCTTCAACCATTCTCGTCTGTCCCCACTTGGGAGTCTCATTCCAAAAGTTCTAGTATAGCCCTGAATCAAGGGCTCACCAAATTTGTTACCATAGTCTGATGCACCATTGCTAGCATCTATTAGGATCTGTAGAGGTGAAGCCAAATTCGATGGATATACAAAAGATGAATCTTCCCAAGGTGCATAAGATCCCTCCATATTGAGATTCCCAACACAATAACCAGCTGTAGATGCTACAACATAAGAACCCCTTCCAGTTGCATGGGTGTCCCTGATTCGACCTCCAGCACCTGTCTCTGCACCAGGGTAAGGTGCTACAGCACATGGGAAATTATGGGTCTCGGCAGTAAATAAAATATCAAGCTCACGATTAGCTATGTTCAACGGACTTGTTGAACCTGGCTGAACTGGTCTCATTTGCTTCACAAGAAAGCCCTTTATTGCACTTGAGTTATCCTTGAACCCAATCACAGAATTGTTTGGATTTGCTTGCAGAGTGCTCTTCACAATTTGCATTAGAGTTCTATCCATTGGCTGTCCATCTATAATAATTTTACCAGTAAAAAACCAATGCCTGCTATGCTCACTATTGGATTGTGCAATATCAAACAGTTCAACTGTTGTCGGATTCCGCTTGATATCCTCCCTGAACAGCCTAGTGTAGTATTGGAGATCTTGCTCATCAAATGCCAAACCCATTTCCTGATTAATCTCCTCCAATGCCTTTCTACCTCTCTCCATTACAGGTATACAACGAACTTCTTCCGGAACCACACTCGTTTCAAAGGAAGTGAGCTTCTGGGTATAAACACACTCAGTCATCCGATCATGCACCATTGCAGCAAACTCATTAACTTGATGATCAGGCAATGTACCTTTGCTAAACAACAAGTACCGCCTCGACCGTTCCAAACGAGTCACCTCTGACAACCCACATGCTTTACAAATTGACACAGCATTAGAAGACCAAGCTGTCGTAAATGACAACCGAGGCCCAACCTCAACGATCACTGTATTTAACCCTTCCTGCTTTTTCTTTTCAAGAAAGCTCTCGGCCCCCAAATTCTCAGGCTCATAAGTCTCCTGAAGAAGCCACTTAAGAACCGAAAGCTTTTCACTAGAAAGCTGCAAATCAAGCCCAATGTTGAAACACTGCTCAGTTTTCAAACTAACTATCTGATTCGAAATTTTCGTCTGAACTGTCTTGAGAAGCTCGGATTTTGCACTCTCCTGAATCAGTGGGACACGATAAAAATGAATAACTTCCGAAGCAGGTCTCTCAATCAAGCTTGATTGCTCATCTTTCGACACGCTTACACCACCAGAAATAACAGCTCTGGGCTTTTGTCTACCACGACAACTCAATAAAACATTCTTTTTACCAAAACCCAGTGCTGAACTGCGACCCTGAAGCTTGCCCCAAAGGACATGACTTCTTTGTTTCACAGAGT